>NC_134407.1:123159282-123459282 GCF_038048845.1 Mixophyes fleayi | reverse complement strand
GCACTGCCCAGATTTAATCCAAACGCTGACCTTTTCCAGCCCTTCCTGCTGTCTTGTCACAAGCAACAATGGTCAGACTGACAATAACTGAGGAAGAAAAGGACACAGCGACTGAGTGAAATCAGATTAGCCATTTGGTGGAGGGTGAAACCAACAGTACATGAGAAAGAAACACTTACTTATTTTTAAATAAGATGATAAACCAAATTCTTTTAAAGTATATCTACAGTGCGCTGTATCACAACGGGCTTTGTCAGATTTAGGGGCCTATTTTTCGTTAGTCATCTGACCGTGGAGACAATTATGATTTGTTTTTTTATCGACATTTATGAAAAAAATTGCTGAGCCAACTAAGAGATATTTAGCTTCCCCACCAATAATGGCCAGGCCAGGCCTTCCAGGAGTATGTGTTGGCTGGCTTTTCGACCTTGAGCATTGGAATTGAAACCCCAGATTTGGGCTTCAGTTCCTTTAATTCAAAGAAATGAATATATAAATTATAATGGTAACACTCTTAATGTGTTAGGGGATATGCTAACGAGCTCTATGCCCTGTGACACGTAGGCACCTTGGTGAGCGAACCACAGTTGGGCTTCCTCATTGTGTTTATTCTTGATGTTCTCAACAACACACTATGGGGGTGATTTAGAGTTGAATGTAAACTTTGGCCGTTGACTTACGTGCAAATATGCAGCCACTCTTCCAAGTGCATTTCTTTTACACTTACTTAGTGCACTAGGAACATATTCGCTCAAAAGTTCTCTTTAAATAGCAGATGGGTTAAATACATGAATGCCAGAGACTATGAAAATTCATGTTAAAACCACAAAAGCTGTTTACAAGCCCTCTCTCCTGGGTGCTGGAAGTGCCTGTAGACCTGCCCAGAAAATATTTGCATGCAGTTTGGCTTCAAATTTTCTGTGAAAAATATGTTTAATGCATATAGCTCTCCAGTTATGTTATTCTTTTGGAACAGTAAATTCTCCAGAAGGTGTGGCAGGTTCTGGCTATTGCAGGATCACTTGGTCATAGTAAAGTTGCCAGATATTGCAGTGTTTTGTAAGTTTTCCTCGTAAATAACAGAAAATTTTCAACTAACATTTTTTGACGTTTATTACCCTATTCCTGACACACAAGAAAACTGCAAATATCTACACTTCTGCAGAGCTGCATGCCACCACACTTGTGTCTTCTTGTGACTAAAGAGACATGATGGGGAGGGAAGGGGCTTTCTAATGTACCCTGAGTACAGCAAGGACATGTTCATGGTATTACGTGCCAATGCAGACCTGAACACAGACCTATATACGTCGTTTATAGCTCTATTATTTACACCGGCCTGAAGATGATGGTGATCTCCAGCACTAGCTAACTGCTGCTGATTGCGATTTTGTGCGTTTATTTAACAACATTTTTCTTTTACTTTCATGCGTACACGAGAAGGAACAATATATCTGCTGTATTATATGAAGCCTAATAGCAAATGTATTATCCCCATGAAAACAAATGTTTACTAGGTTTTATTACGCATACAAGCTTGTTTTGTGTATGTGGGTGTAAGTTCGCCTGCGATAAACCTGGCACATATGCTGCAGTTGCAGAGTTGGACAAATATAAAGATGGGTCTGACACAGGACTGAAATACGTTATTTTTGTTTGTGCCATATATTATACATAAATTACTGTGATACATAAGTACTAGTATTGAATATCTATATATATATACAGTATGTAAAGACCAGGAGAGCTGGCTATATAGGTTTAGTATTTGTGTTGGCACCAGTGCAATTACTGATAGTGGGCCTGATACATTAAGGAAAGGAAAACAATTGAGTAATTTTGAACCTTTGAACCTTGGCAAACCCATGTTGTTTTGAAGGGGGAGGTAAATTTAAAATGTGAGGATTGATTTATAGTTGGGGTAGGGCATGTCCTAGACATACTTGCCAACTCCCAAGTTTCTGGGAGAGGGGGCATGACTGGAGGGCGGGAGGGGGCGGGGTGAGGCCAATTGCGTCATTTTGGCCCCGCCCCGTTACTCCATCGTGGGGGCGGGGCCAAAATGAGGCGATTAACATCGCCCCGCCCCCTCCCGCCCACCAAAATGGCGTGAATCACCAAGAATCGCGTCAAATGACGCGATTCTTGGTGAAACCTGGGGTGCGGGAGAAATGCCAGCTCGCCCGGGAGACTGATCCGAATTTCGGGAGTCTCCCGGACTTTCCAGGACAGTTGGCAAGTATGGTCCTAGATCAACCTTACATTTCAGTGTACAAATAAGCTATCAATTATTTGTATACTACATGAAAAATCAGACAGTATATAACTTATGTGCAATATAATAAACTAATTTGCAGCCCTTGCATTGTAACAAGGTTTTGTTCAGGAGAAAACTTACTAATTTTTTTCCCTTACTTTCCTCAATGAATTAGGCCCAGTGTGTGTACATATAGGATGCAGGCTCCTCTCATACCCCGCCTCTCCACAAACCCTTCTCACTACCTTTCCCCACTTTCTCTTTCCCTGTCACCCACAGACCCTCTCACCCCCACCCCACTTCCCTCTCTCTATTTCTCAGGCCATCCTCCCAATTTGTCTCTCTTTATTTCTCTGTCCCTCCTCTCCAATCCCCTTGCAACACCCCTTCACTCTCTCACCTCCACTTCTCCACTGATTGTTCAATCAGCGTCCAGTGACTGGCTGGGCAGGGGAACCTCGCGCTGGGTCACTGGGCCACCTGCATTTTTTCCCTTTAAAATAGGCTACTGAGTGGAATCTTGCCTCCCAGGATATAATTTGCCAGCCCTACCCTGAGCATGGGGACAGTTTGGGAGGCACAATGTGGATCTGGGAGGTGAGTGTTTGGAGGTCTCTCAATATTCCATGACAGTAGCCAACTGTGACATAACAGTAATATTCAGCTCTATATCTATACTGCGTACAGGATATTCCTATTATTAAATAAAATAAATATCCTGTATACAGTGTAGTAGAGCTGAACCTCACTCTTATATTCTGTGTGCAGGACTGTGATGAAACAAAAGGACCCTTGTAACCCAAACATCACCTCGTTTCTCACACTATTAGGGGGTGAGTTGTTACACTATTTTTTTTATCTCTGGTCCCCTCATCATAGACTTCATTATGATAGAAAAGGTGTTGTAGTTAATCCCCAGTCAAGAAGGACCAATGTATTTTATATGTTCAGCAGTATAGTGCAAGGTACCAGACTGATGCATTCACCTATTTTCAGAGAGATCTTGTGGCACTATAACACCCAGGTGCTAACATTATACAGCTGAGCGGGTAAATAGATTGTCCACCCAGTCATTGTTGACAGACTCATACTTATCAAGAGACGATTGTGTGCAAGATGGTTCCTGAATATTGAGCAATATATTTAATTAGTAAATCAAGAGTGTTTTTGTTAAGTCCGCTGTGTAAATCTGCAGGCATGTTAATGTAATGTTTACTGGGAACAAAGGGGGAGAGAAAGAAATACTAGCTAGGGAAGGCAGACCTCATATGTGTAGTCAGTAGACATTGTAATGGGGATTAGTATATTCCAAAATTCTTTCTTAATGGTTTATAATGCTCATAGACATGAGATGAATGAAAAAACACACATTAAAACAACATTTTATTCGTATGAGTTAAAATTGTATATATTAAAAGGGAAATATTAAAACTTAGTTGTGTAAATGAGTAGCTACAGATATATATATGTATATCTCGGGTAATCCTTTTATAAGGCTCTTATTAGGAGTAATATTAATGGTATGATACAAAATATGTATAGCCAAATATAACAATAAATAATATTATCATACAAAATATACACTGTATTTGATCAATACAGCTTTTCTAATGCATAGCACATTGTTAAGTGTGACTTAATAAAATAATCCGCATGGACAAATGATTTGTGCTGTTCAGTACAGCTATAGCTGTTTGTCTGGTTCAGGTTACTTGCATCAAACAAATGCTCACTGGTGTTTCTAAATAGAATAGATTTGTGTTGTTAATCCTGTTACGAAATTCAAAGCTGGATGAATTGTAAACATTCCTGAGATGACAGAGATCTATTATTATGTGCTAAGTAATTTATATAGCTGGAATCTTTATCTCACTATCTTATTCTAAATCCGGGTTGGTCTCCCTGACTCCCGGGAGAGCAGGCAAGTCTCCTTCATCCGGTAAATACCTGGCCAAAATAACGTGATTCACGGTGAATCGCGTCATTTTGGCCCCTCCACCACATCAAAACAACATTTTCGGCGCCAAGATGACGCAATTGATCGCCCCGTCCCCCCGCCCTCTAATCAAGCCCCCTGTCCGGGACCTCCCTAGGCAAGTATGACATAGCTTGTTCAAAGGTGTGATTTCAAGTTGCCAAAGTCTGCACAGGCAGGTAATTACTGCTGCCTGATATGACTTTAGCTAGTTATCTAAACAAAGTTGTTAGCACCAAATAAACACTCCTTGATGCCTCTAAATAGATTAGATCTATAAAGCTAATGCTATTACAGAGTAAAGAGCGTGTGTGTGTTTAGTTTTCTAAGTAAAAAATGTATTAAAATAATTGAATACATAAATAGTCAATATATACATAAATATACCACATAATAAAAAATCTAAATATTGTATAAAAAATACATTTAGGAAGCTATCAGTAGTAAGATATAGTGCAATATTCAGCTTTCAAGCGCTAAAAATATATGTTGAAACAGGAAAATCACAAGCTTAGGGATAGTTACACAGTTTTCGGAGTATTGTTAGGCTAAAATGTTTACAGTTAGAACCATTTAGAAAGCCAGGTAGTATTCTCCTGTACACTTCATCATCATCAGCTATTTATATAGTGCTACTAATTCCATAGCACTGTACAGAGAACTCATTTACTTCAGTCCCTGCCCCATTGGAACTTACAGTCTAAATTCCCTAACATACACACACACAGACAGACACTAGGGTCAATTTTAATAGCAGTCAATTAACCTACTAGAATGTTTTTGGAATGTGGGAGGAAACCGGAGCATCAGGAGGAAACCCACGCAAGGGGAGAACAAACTCCACACAGATAAGGCCATGGCTGGGAATTGAACTCATGACACTAGTGCTGTGAGGCAGAAGTGCTAATCACTAAGCCACCGTACTGCACTTGTAATTGTCTGGATATTGCTAGAGTAATAAATGTTACCCAAACAGGGAAAAATGACTAGTAGAACCACAAGTTGACTGGAACTTAATAGGATGCATTCTTCTTACGGTAGTAAACTATTAAATATACATTTTTCCTTCTTTACTCAGCAGTATTTGTAGCAGATGAGTGAAAGCAAAAATGTTAATATAACCTTAATAGTCGCCACTTGTTTCGACAGTGTACACAGCTTGAAAGGCCGTCACTCTCGGCTGTAAACAAGCGTTCTGTCGTTCTCAATGGAAAGACCAGCTTTTAATACATTCACACCCTAATTGATACAATATAGCAAAGCCAATAAGACTATTCCCAACTTGTTACAATATATCTCAATAAGACTTTGATATTACAAATTATATGACATTAATGCTCAGTTTACCATACATATATCTCCACAGTAGGCAATGCGTCAATCAATGAAATAAAAATAAGCTGATGGGTTTCTCTATTTAAGTGGTTTCTTCAGAGGCACATAGTGTGGTGGATATGGTTCTATTTACAGCTTATTACTAATAGCTTCCTAAATGTATTCTATTTTTTTTAATATATTTAGATATTTTTCTTTGCATTTTATTATGTGGTATAAGTATGTATTGACTATGTATTAAAGTCTGCTACGTAATTATATAATTGTTGACTATTGCTAGTCAACAAGTTATTGCATTTGGTTGAGGTCAACATGGTTTAAAATACATAAAGTGCAGTGAAGTAATACATTGTCCAAACCACCCTTTCTAGTACCTAATCTCAATTAGTTAATACTCTTAGGCTTTATAACAACGGGTTCCAGTTGTGGTTTTTTTATGCATACGTCTGGGTATTGGCATGTAAGATTTGTGTATGTTGAGCTTATGTGTTATAACATTTATTTATGGAACTGTTGAATGGTTATAAACATACACAGAAGGGGGCATGTATTGCTGCATATCCTAATATGATGTTTCTTAAGATTAACATGATTTTTAAGATTTTCAACAATTGACTAATATCATTGTCCCCTAAAAGATACTAGCTATCATTTACCTATTAAACTCTATAAAATGAGAGCTAGAATCTGATTGGTTGTCCACTTTTCCTTTATAGAAGTTTTAGTAAATCTACCCCCATGACATTTATCTGTGAATGGCGAGGAGTACCAAATCCTTGCTGTCAGCTTCATTTGCAATTTGGCTGACATTCGTACATATAGTTTAGACAACTTTGTTGGATTGGCAAATGTCATTAGAGTAATGTAGTGTTGTGAATTGTATTGTATGTGAGTTGCGAAATCAAGAAATCGGTGGCTTTGAGAAGAGGATGACCATTTAAAATCTTGCTATTTTGGTGGTCAAGTTATTTTTAGCAATGTCCCTGTATGCACCTCAAGAAAAAAAAAAATGCACTGCAATGTGTAGTGGGGACAATCTGCAAAATATCCGGTGGGTTAAATAACTCTGGCTTATATAAACACAGATATACTTCTATACAAGGACTGTGGCCTATTAAGCATGTTTCTGTAATCCAATGCATGCGTTATGTGTACCCTGTGGTCATAAAATCATAAGAAAGGTATGGGCAGTATCCTCTTGTAAGATTGGGTTGGTTTTCATTGGTGCTGACTGCACTGTTTTACTATTATGCCAGCTCTGCGTCTTTGTATGATCTTGAGGAAGTTGTGGTGAGTTTAAAATTCCTACAGTGAGTATGTGGTGTTTGTAAATAGACCGTGCATCACCTCCTGCTGTTCCTGAATCAGACAAAGGAAGGTTTAATATCTGGTTTCAAGGCTCTAAATGTGTCACAGCTGGTCTGTCTGTGCAGCAGGAATATCCATGAGGAATAAAGTATGGAAGCATGGTTCATGGTTGCAAAACAAATAGATTTGTAGTTCTTTCTAATTTGCAATCTACAAGACATTCAGGATTTCTTGAACATTGAAAAGATAATTGCTTAAGAAAATGGGTGTTTTCTTATGTAAGGTTGAATTTTATGTTTTGCTAATACAACAAAGGGCTACCTCTGGTGATAACACTACTATTTTGCATGGGGAAGCCTATTTAACAAGTATCGCGTTGGTACTTGTACTCCTGCATTACTTGTTCTTTTATCCTCCCTTCTATCTTTCTATATGATGTATGTAATTCTGAGTATATGCTGTAATTTTGTATGTATAACCAACTGTCGTAGTGGTGAAATTACCACCGGAGCAGCCCATGTGGCTGCTTTGCTGCCTGTTAAAGAAGGGGACCAGCGGTTCTGGTCAATCCACTACTGAGACTCCTGCTTTGCTCTTCAAAGCATACATAGGGGCTGGAGCATGCTCTGAGAGGCTAAACAGTGCTATGCTGCACAAGTGTTGACCTCTCAAGCAGATTGCCAAGCCCCCCTCCCCAAATTATACTATGTGCTCCTACGATTAAGTGTAACGCCCCTGCACAGTCATGTAACTATCAATATGTGTGAAAGCTGTGCAGAGGGTTTGAGGTTTTGAGCCTCTTTTACAGTTAGCAGTATATCAAGTTACAGGGTGCAAGTTTGTGGTATGGGGAGAGGGGAGCAAATTTAAAATGTGCTAACAGATTTAGAGTTGGGAGCAGGTCACATCCTAGCCCAACTGTAAGGGGTCTATTTTTTAAATAGTGGTAATAGGAAAGGTTTTTTTATAGCAGCAAAAACCTAGAAAACCTTTATTGACGCTATTTATCGTTAGATTTTTGCCAGTGCCAACTGGCTGCCAGCAGTAAGAGGAATATTACCACTCGCCAGACCAGTGCAGGGTCACTATGCGCATGCATGAGACAGTTAGCGCATGCTCACTGGAACTGGAAGCCCGAACTTGGGTTTCTATTCCAGACTCCTTAGAAAAATAAAAATAAAAAAGAATAAATAAAATGTTTGAAAAATGGTAAGAGAAAATTAAAAAAACTTTATTTAAAAAAAAAAACAAAAAAAAACAAAGAAGCCAAGGCACTACACTGGCCAAGGGGCTTTGATAATTAGAGAGAAGCCATAAATCCAAAAAAATGTTTTGTTCAGGTTTGTGTTTTCTATCTTAAAATGTCACATATGCAACATCAGCTACAAGTTTAAAGTGTTGTGTTTCATTGGATATGCTAACTGTGCAACAAATGCAGGTGTTTAGCCATGGGTCTGGTTTGAGGAAAATGATACTGATCACGCCGTATGCTTCACTTCTAGTTCATTGAAATTGACATTCATTCTCCATTCATTACCGCATTGAAACTTAAAAAATGCAAATAAAAAAACAACAAGCTTATTTGTGTACCTACTTTCCATTGTGTTGAACATTGATGAGCATCTCCCAATTACACCTTTCTTTTGTCTACTTGTTTCAGAGTCCTTCCAGGTTGTCGTACGAGGAAATGGGTTCTATCATGCCCGAAATATTAATCAAGTGCTGTGCAGCTTTAAACTCAATGATAGCATCACTATAAGTAAGCTCCAGACTCAATGATTCTTGTTTTTCAATTTACAGTGTACACTGTAGCATAAGTATAACTTGTAGGGCCTTAGACATTAAGGCGGCGGTTCCCAAACTGTGCGCCGCGGCTCCCAGGGTTGCCGCGGCGCTGTCACTGGGGTGCCGCGGGCCAGACATAGAAAAAAGAAAGAAAACAGAAACTTACCAATCCGTGCGGCGCCGGGACCCAGCAGCCTCCTCTCTCCCGGCGCCGCGCGGATTGGTAAGTTTCTGTTTTCTTTATTTTTTCTATAGCTGGCACGGGGCAGAGGGATCGTAGCAGAGGAGGAGGGGGGCAGAGAGCAGAGGAGGGGTCAGAGGGCAGAGGAGGGGGACAGAGGGCAGAGGAGGGGGACAGAGGGCAGAGGAGGGGGACAGAGGGCAGATGAGGGGGACAGAGAGCAGAGGAGGGGGACAGAGGGCAGAGGTGGGGGACAGAGGGCAGAGGAGGGGGACAGATGGCAGAGGAGGAGGACAGATGGCAGTGGAGGAGGACAGAGAGCAGAGGAGGAGGGCAGATGGCAGAGGAGGAGGACAGAGGGCAGAGGAGGAGGACAGAGAGCAGAGGAGGAGGGCAGAGGAGAAGGACAAATGGCAGAGAAGGAGGACAGCGAGCAGAGGAGGGGGACAGAGCGCAGAGAGGAGGGGGATAGAGAGCAGAGGAGGAGGGGGACAGAGAGCAGAGGAGGGGGACAGCGTGACAGAGAGCAGAGGAGGGGGACAGCGTGACAGAGAGCAGAGGAGGGGGACAGTGTGACAGAGAGCAGAGGAGGGGGACAGAGGGCAGAGGAGGGGGGCAGCGTGACAGAGAGCAGAGGAGGGGAACAGAGGGCAGAGGAGGGGGACAGCATGACAGAGGGCAGAGGAGGGGGACAGCGTGACAGAGGGCAGAGGAGGGGGACAGCATGACAGAGCAGAGGAGGGGACAGCGTGACAAAGGGCAGAGGGGGCAACGTGAGAGAGGGCAGTGTGCCTGGATGCAGAGGGGGCAGTGTACCTGGATGCAGAGGGGGCAGTGTGCCTGGATGCAGAGGGGGCAGTGTGCCTGGATGCAGAGGGGGCAGAGTGCCTGGATGCAGAGGGGGCAGAGTGTCTAGATGCAGAGGCGCATTTTTGCATACAACTAAATAAGTATTTCTGTTGTGACCTAAATACTTATTACAATTTTTTGACCCAACTACTTCCAAAACAGGATTGCTCAGTAATTATTTTGGAGGGGTGCCTTGAAAAAATTTGGAGACTCTAAGGGTGTCGCGAACTGCAAAAGTTTGGGAACCACTGCATTAAGGAGAGCAAAGCGTAAAAAAGGAGTAAATTTGCACCTGGCTGAGGAGATAAATATAAAATGTGGAGACAGATTTATAGTTTGGGTAGGGCATATCTTCAACTTTAAATGTTAGTGTAAACATTAAATGTTAGTGTAAAAATAAAGTTATCAAGTATTTGTGTGCTACATGAAAAAATAGCCAGTATTTTCCTTATGTGCAAAATAATAAACTAATTTGCACCCCTTGCATTGTAACACAGTTTGTCCAGGAGCAAAGTTACTAGTTTTTTTTGCTATGCTCTCCTTAATGACTCGGCCCGTAGTGTCTAAATCTTAAAATCACCCACTTATATTGACATTCAGAAAGTATAATCATACAAGTTAACCCGTGCATGATACTCATGCATTCTAGTCAAATCAAGCTACTTAAGGTGTTAAAAAGGTTCTTGTCATGCATTTGGGCCATAGCCCAGGCCTCAACCACCAACCACTCCCCACTGCTTTCACCCCCGGCAACCACCAACCACTCCCAACTGTCACTTCTCCTTCAAGAAATATATATATATATTTTTTAAATCTTTATAAACACTTTTAACAATTAACAAATTAAATTAACAAATTAAAAACATCTTAGTATACTAAATTTCAGCCCTTTCTGAATTTTTTTCCCCACACACACTAAGAATTTAGTAGGTCAGTGTATAACTCCGCCCAGCAGGTGGCGCTGGAGCTTGGTTTTATTTTTTCCACACACAGACAGACTAACACACGCCACTAGACATTTATATTATAGATAATGTATACGATCCAGAACAAAACAGGTCTTTGCACTAAGAACATTAGCCAGACATATGGCTATACTATGTTTTTAAAATGTACAATAAATGTTACAAAGAACTTATTCTAAAGAGACCTGTTTGTGCTGTGTATTTGCACATGGCATTATGACTGGGTGCTGCTATATTGCTAAAATGTGTCATCCATTGATTGCTATAGAGTAGGTCTATTATGAACAAGAACTTTAGAACAGAGCATGCCAGACACAGTATTACCCTTGTTTTACACTTCAAAATACATCTACAGATCTGCAAATTTGTTTTCATTAACACTGTATTTCAGTATAACAGCACCCACATCCCCTTCTTTGCTGCACGGGATTAGGTGGCACAGCGTCAGGTTCTATATTGTACAATACAGTAGCGGATCATTACCATCAATATATTGTATTACAATGTTCTCCGAAGAAAATTTTGCAAGCCGGGTGGCATTAAGAAGCGGTCGGGTCGGGGAAGTTGCAATTATATTGAAAAATATTGGAGATTACTGCCCACACCTGCCTGGACTGGTCAGACTGGTGGTCACTGGCTGTAGTGCTCACATGGTGCCTGTTCTAATAGGAGAAACAATGGTTTATTATATTATTGGCAAGTAAAAACAGCCGGGTGGAGCACCCAGAAAATAGGTGCTGGTGAGAACACTGGTTTAGAATGTTGGGGTTCTTGAGCTGCATTAACACACTATGCAGTCACTGTGAAATTATCACTCTTTAAATAATTGTTACTATCCTTGTCGAAAGTAATCTACAGTCCTATTCTACTATCTTCCAGATGAAAAGCCATCCGATCTACAAGACACATACCTGCTATGTCCCGCCCCTGTCATTGAAGAAGTTGGACAGTATGTATTTATGTTATTCACTTGCAAAATACTTGATGACATTAAAGGAACATTGGGAGTTTCTTTATTTCAAGTGTCATCAGTTTACAATTTGAATTATTATGTACACTTGTTTATCTGCACATTCCAAGCACTTTCACTATAAAATGGACCTAGAATAGCAAAAGTTGTCTAAGTTGGAGGTGGCAATTATTGCCACCTCCAACTTAGTGTAAAAATGTGACTGTTTAGCATGACCACGAAGGTTCTTTCACAATTGGGAATACCTCCAAATATACAGTCCCTCAACCTTAATCTTCATTATAGTGTCTCATTCCACAAAACACTTTTTTGCATTGGTGCACAGAATCAGCTGAACTATTGGAAATATCACACGTTCTGTATGAAATATTACGGAGCTGGCTGGACTTGCACATTTGTGAAAGTCCGACTATAGGACATATCTCCCAAGGAGGAAAAGTCACCTTGAAGACAAAATGACTTGCTCTGAGGCATCGCCAAAATAATCAAAGTTTATTAAACCAAGATGAGGAAGAAGAAAGTTATACATACATGGATAAAAATTGTTGACTAGGCGGTTGTGCTATATTTTATAACTTCACTTCCGCCTTTCTTCAGCGTCATAAGAATTAACAGAGGAAAGAAATTAGTTCATAGTCAAAAAGTTAAGGGCAATTTGTATTGCAAGGTTCAGCAACTAACATTTTTTTTTTTTCAATTGTCTGTTTGTGCTTTATCTTTACAGCCACATAAGTATGACTATTTCATTGATTTTTGAGTGATTTACTAGAATCTTTTTCTAGAGTGAAAATAGCTGTTCTGCTTTCTACAAAGAGTTTTTCTCAGAAAATGTAAATAAACTTGCCAATGCTACAGAGAGGGGTAGAAGAGAATAAGTTGACAAACAGGTATACTGCTTTATAGAAGGCCTATCTGTAGCTGCTCAAAAGTGCAGTTTGCAACATAAATGCGCTTTGAGGTCACTTTTTAACAAATGTGCACGGTTTTATGGAAATCCACATGGGCCGATATGGGGATGTTTGTACTTGCCAAAGGGAAGAACTTGCTGGATCAGGCATGTCTTGGCAAGTACGGATTAGGAACACAAATAGTTTTGCTCCAAACTGGAAAAACGACCCTTTGTTTTGGGGACAGAATTATTTAAAGGAGCAGGTGTGGTTGAGAAAGCAAATTTAAGGAATCATTTCCAGTGCTGGACACACAATACACCTGATTTTTACATCTGCTATCAGGGAGTGTAAGCCAGGCCTTGTATTACCATTTTAATGGAACTTTTTTGCTCCTTCCAGTTGCACTTGGGCAGAAATATGCATTGTTAACTCAAAACAGTTTTATTAAATCCACATGGGTGACAGCAATCATGTAGGATATAACAGGAAAAGAAAACACAAACATTGTCACAGTATGTGTTAGAGTTGCTATGCAAAGCGAGATATGGTGGTAAAAAAAAACATTTGTACTGTATAAAGCAATATCAGTATTACGAGGGTAATGGAAGGGGTAGAGAGGGGAGGGAGCTGCAGTGAACAAAGGAGAGGAAGAATCTTAGAGGTGGAAGAGAAGCATAGGAAACGACTCAGAATGAAGGAGGGCTGTGAACAGGATTTGCAGATATGGAAGAGGCATCCCAGAGGAAGGGGGTGGTTGGGGGCATTACTGACATAGCCAGGGAGCCCAGATTTGGTGAAACTTATCTTCTTCGTCTCATAGGTGGAAGGTGATTTTCTTCATATTAGCTATGACCAGATATAGGAGTTTAGAGAAGAGATGCGGGGAGGCTCTGCGCGTTTCCACACTTTGGCTATCAGGCACCTAGCAGCCTCCAAGACATGCAGGACCAATTTCACTGACTGGACATCGATGTCTTGTATAGGATGAAATGTGCTTTATTAGGCACATTTCCACCAATGTAATAAAAGCTTTCAAACACACAAACGTTTTGAATGTTACAAAGTCATTAAAGACATCAAGGAAGTTAAACCAAGCAGTGTTTTAGGGAAAAAAATAATTATGGGCGAGGTTATAAAGTGGAAGTAGCTTGGACTTTCATGTGACATTTCTAGTGTTTGTCCCATGCACACTTTCCGGAGTATCCTAAATCTGCAAATATAGGCATATCCCCTGTTTACAGAGGTGATTCCAAACAACAGGAAGTAGGCCCGCACCTTAACAGCTGCACTTGCACAAATCAGTGTGGGTCTGAATTTTTTGAGGTTCATAAAAGATTCTTTAGGACTGCACCATTCTTCTTGTGCAGCGCCATTAAGGGGAGCTCCAGCTGCAATGATACATTACTATAAAACTCACTTCTGTCATTTAGTATAACCATGGGTGTCCTATCTGACACATGTATTTTGTGAAAAGCGCATTATTAAAACCAACTTAAAGACACCATTTTCTGAGCTGCATTTTTCACATTAACAAGGAACATTTAACAGCAGAATCACAAGAGAACATGGTTAGTCTGGTGAATATTAAATCACGCCAATGGCCATTAAAAACTTCACCAATAAAACATTTGTGCATTACATGTAACTAAAAATCTTACATGTAACTAATCTGCTACATTTGTGACTTTGGCTCATGGTTTTAGAGAAAACAAAAATATTTTTAAAAGTCCATACATCAGTTCTAATCTCCTTATTTGTTCTGTCCTCAGGGTGGTGTATCTACAGGTCAGCATGAATATGGGCCTTACCTACATCTCCAGCTCTGTGAGCATCACTAGCACACACTGTGTAAGTATCTCACTAGCACACACTGTGTAAGTATCTCACTAGCACACATTGTGTAAGTATCTCACTAGTACACATTGTGTAAGTATCTCACTAGCATACACGGTGTAAGTATCTCACTAGCACACACTGTGTAAGTATCTCACTAGCACACACTGTGTAAGTATCTCACTAGCACACACTGTGTAAGTATCTCACTAACACACACTGTGTAAGTATCTCACAAGCACACACTGTGGGGGCATCTTACAAGCACACACTATGGGAGCATCTCACTAGCACACACTATGGAAGCATCTCACTAGCACACTATAGGGGCATCTCACAAGCACACACTGTGTAAGTATCTCACAAACACACACTGTGTAAGTATCTCACTGGCACACATTGTGGGGGCATCTCACAAGCACTCACTATGGGGGCATCTCACAAGCACTCACTATGGGGGCATCTCACAATCACTCACTATGGGGGCATCTCACAAGCACACACTATGGGGGTATGTCACAAGCACACACTGTGTAAGTATCTCACTAACACACACTGTGTAAGTATCTCACAAGCATACACTGTGGGGGCATCTTACAAGCACACACTATGGGAGCATCTCACTAGCACACTCTATGGAAGCATCTCACTAGCACACTATGGGGGCATCTCACTAGCATACACTGTGTAAGTATCTCACAAGCACACACTGTGTAAGTATCTCACAGGCACACACTGTGGGGGCATCTTACAAGCACACACTACTGAGGTATCTTACTAGCACACACTCTGTAAGTATCTCACAAGCACACACTATGTAAGTATCTCACTGGCACACACTGTGGGGGCATCTTACAAGCACACACTATTGGGGTATCTTACTAGCACACACTGTATAAGTATCTCAATAGCACACACTGTGGGGGCATCTTACAAGCACACACTATGGGAGCATCTCACTAGCACACTCTATGGAAGCATCTCACTAGCACACTATGGGGGCATCTCACTAGCATACACTGTGTAAGTATCTCACAAGCACACACTGTGTAAGTATCTCACTGGCACACACTGTGGGGGCATCTTACAAGCACACACTATTGAGGTATCTTACTAGCACACACTCTGTAAGTATCTCACAAGCACACACTATGTAAGTATCTCACTGGCACACACTGTGGGGGCATCTTACAAGCACATACTATTGGGGTATCTTACTAGCACACACTGTGTAAGTATCTCACAAGCACACACTGTGTAAGTATCTCAATAGCACACACTGTGGGGGCATCTTACAAGCACACGCTATTGGAGCATCTCACTAGCACACACTATGGGAGCATCTCACTAGCACACACTATGGGGGCATCTCACAAGAATACACTGTGATGACATCTCACAAACATACACTGTGGGGGCATCTCACAAGTACACACTGTGGGGAAATCTCACAAGCACACACTGTGGCGAAATCTCACAAGCACACACTGTGGGGAAATCTCACAAGCATACACTGTGGGGAAATCTCACAAGCACACACTGTGGGGAAATCTCACAAGCACACACTGTGGGGGCATCTCACTAGCACATACTATGGGGGCATCTCACTTGGATATACTTGAGAATCACACTAGTGTACATTACGCTGCTCATGTAGAGTTAGGTGAAAACTGTGTTTTCAGCGTATAATAGCTTTTTTTACTTCTGTGCATGTCCACAAAGCACTAGTTACGTTTGCAGCCATATGTAAACCGATCTTGCGTTTATACTGTTTGCGCCCCATTACAATTGAACGGGGGAAGGAGGAGACGTGTAAGGGGAAGTTAGACTGGTGTATGTTACAAAATGATAGTGATGATTATCAACATACCTGTGTAAGATGTTACTTTTTTGGGGTGCTTTTTCCGTCTGTGTTTTAGACCGTAGCTGTTTATCTATATGCTCTCTAAAGGGTCTGTGTGGTTAATAATATGTAGTTTGTCTTGTATTTATGACTTTATATTTTTCTGTTTGTTGAGTATTGTTTTACGGGAATTTTAATTTGAATGCCTGTGACTTCCATGTCTACTTTTAAAAACTGTTTATGTTTTCCCAGTATATCAATGTAGTTGCTATAAACTACATACTGAAACATAGTTTACACAAAAATTCAAATGCTTTTTGCAAGTACACCACTGTGATAACATGTTTCAATACATTCCACAGCCCACCGGTATAATCCTGTTCATCGCTTTGCTGATACTGTTTCTTCTGCTACTGCTGGCTCTACTCTGGTGGTTTTGGCCACTTTGCTGCACTGTGGTAAGTACTGCCGGTAGCACTATTAGTGGGGTAACACAGGGATCCCTATAGGGCCCCGTCCTTTTCAATAGATTTATTAAAGACCTTTTAGATGGTCTAGAAAGTAGAGTGTCTATATTTGCTGATATGATTTAGCTATGTGAGGTTAGTAGCACAGAGCAGGATAGTAACTGGCTACAGAAACATTTAGATGAAATTTAAAAGAAATGGTAAGCTGGTGATTTGCTCCCAGTTAAAAAAGGAAAAAGACAACAATAGAAAAAATTAAGTAAAAGACTGTACTAAATATGTTCAAAAAAATATAAGCAAATACTGCAATAGTTCATTTTTAGTCTAACACATTATGCTGTTTTACTAAAGTATTTTTTTTTTCTTGATAGGTAATTAAAGAGCCACCACCACCTCCTCCTCCAGAGCCAGTAAGTATTCACTGCTTTACTATCTCTTAATCCTGTACACCAAGTTTTCTTACACCGTTCTTACCAAATACCCCATTTTTCCAAACAAGTTTAACCATGGCCCCCTAATGTCTATATATGTTTACCTAGGACTCCCGTAATGTCACCTTCAGTCTATAAGTATAAATGCTAGCAAAATACCCCTTTTGACTCTAAGGGCTAGATTTACTAAGCTGCGGGTTTGAAAAAGTGTAGCTGTCATTTTGTAGAAGGTACTAAATAAATGAAAGCTAGACTCTGATTGGTTGCTATAGGCAACATCCCCACTTTTTCAAAACTGCAGCTTAGTAAATACTAGCATTAAGACTGCTTGTAGAAAACCACCTATCACCGTGACTTATCAATAAAATCCTGCTGAAGCAGCTACTTGCCTGTATCAATTATACAGGCCGGGAGCTATAAGACTTAACTTACTGCTCCACGGGGGCAGCCTTGGGCTTTCGGTTCCACAACAAAAAAAACTAAATCAAGAATAATAACAAAAAAGTGCTAAAAATTCAATTAAATTTTTTTCTCTTTCTTGCCATTGGGGGACACTGCAAAACAAGGTGCCATACTCCTAGTCTGCCTACTATAACCCAATGTTTTGCAGTGTCCTCCAATGGAGTCAGAGAAGTGGATGTTACGGTGAGTAAAAAATTGTAATGTTTCTCTTTCCTACCATTGGGGGACACTGTGAGACATTGGGGTATAGTAGGTGGGACTAGGAGTTTAGGCACTTATCAACTTGTTTGTTCCTCAAACTCCTCCCCTACTATGCAGCGCCTCTCCAGCTCAGCTCAGACCTCAGTTTTCTTCCAAATGCCTAGGAGAAAGATCACTTCGGTATAGGCTCCTGCCTATACTGTTAATAGTTATAAGTTTTTACTTTTTTATTTTTATTCCCTCTTTTGGTGCAGCGCAGGGATCGAACCAAGACCCAGAGGAGTGTAAAGCCTGAGGCTCCCTTCACTTTGGTCCCTGCGGAGGAGGCAGCAGCTTCTAAGCTGACTCACCCCTCGCACAGCTTGCTGGCAAATCTCTCCCTAGATTGACGAGCAGTTGCAGGGTCATTATGTAATTAGTCTACTGATAAGTATACACCCTGTAAATTTCCGGACTCACAGGTTTCAAAAAAAAAAAAAAGAGATATATTTTCTATATTTATCTTGTGTAACTTTTCTTACATTGCAATAGGTCTGAAAAGGGACCCATATTTTTCTATTGAGCTTGTGTATTTCATGTACAATTCAAAATAATTATGAAAATGGGACTTCCAGGGGTAAGAGACCCGCTGGTACGTCTGCACTGCATTATATCTGTGCCACAAGAATAATATATAGATTTAATCTGTTGTAAAAAAACAGCTGCTATGTCCACATTGCAATGTGTATATAATAGAATGGTAAGACAGGTGTTACAGAATAAATATGTATCTTACCCCTTGGGCACATTATATATTTATATATACCACTGGAGGTAAGAGTACATCTCTTCCCGTCAGCTTCACTAGGCCACGTCAAGGGCGGGCTTTAGCCCTTCGTTCCTCTGTTTTTCCAGGGTCTAGGTGTCCCATCTCGTACTCACTTCTTGGCTTCCATAGGAGCATATAGTACCTGCACAGGTGCAGTTACGTGAGGCAGTTACCTGGTGGTATTCCCGGAGGTTGGGGTATTTTATTCCAACCTCTTCCTGGCCTACAGATGGATCATTTTGTTCCATTTAAGCTGGCAGTCCCTCAACAGGCAGGCCTGCATTCTCTTGTTTCGGATGTAGTCACTACAAAAAGTCATTGCAGGCAGTGAACAGAGAGAGTTCCTGGCCTATATATACATCATGGAGGTCTTCTAACATGTACCAGTCGAGAAGGGGACACTGGTGTCTCTTTCGCTTTGACAGTACAGAATTTCAGTTCCGGCTCAGGGTCCTGCCTTTTCATTCTGGACATTGTGCCTCATGGGTTACCGAGGTTATGGCGGTCATGGCAGGGCTACAGCGCACCCGGCGAGTCACAATAGTACTCTGTCTGGACGACCACTTTCTCTCTCAGACAAAACTCCATCCGTTTCCTGGAAGTGCACGTCTGGGTGTAAAAAATACATAGGTCCCCACTCAAGCTGCCAGAGCAGATACGTTTCTTAGACCTCATCTTCTATACTGGGTCCCACAGGGTCTTCCTACCCGAGGAAAGGGCCATCCTATTTCTGCGCAGGAAAGGATGCTCCTGGCACGGAGAGAAGTTTTCTCTTCTCAGTTGCATGAGGCTTCTGGAAAACAGGGTACTCTCGACATCTCCAGAGGGAAATTGTCCAGAAAGGGGATGGTTCCCAGGTTATTAGACTTGCAGATCATCACTCTTTCCAAACTCACACATCTCTCTCTCTCACAGTGGTTAGCCAGACAGTCCTAATCAGGAAACTTCTAGATAATCGTCCAGATAATGCCACGGCTGTTGCAATTCTGTAGAATCATGGGGGATCACGTGGCTCAAGAGCAGTGTGAGAGACGACCAGAGCAGCGTGTCATATTCCCATACTTTTGATCATTATCCCGATATGAATAAGTGGGAGGCCAAGAGTTTTAGCAGGCAGGCAATTAACCAGGGGGAATGGTCTCTCTACAGAGACGTCCTTTGCTCTCCTGGTGGGGTCTTGGGGACACTCTGGACTTAGTCCCCAGAGCATCCATACTTATTTTTCAGGTCACCCATTTACTGCTCATAATCAGGAGACCCTTAAGTGGGAATTTCCAATGCCAGGATGTTCCCTGAAGCGTTGATCTGGTGTGCCTGTCACTTCCAGGGGGAATGGTCTCTCCACGGAGACATCCTTTGCCCTCCTGGTGGAGTCTTGGGGACACTCTGGACTTAGCCCCCAGGGCGTCCATACTTATTTTTCAGGACACCCATTTACTGCTCATAATCAAGTGACCCTTAAGTAGAATTTCCAATGCCAGGATGTTCCCTGGAGCATCAGTCTGGTGTACCTGTCGCTTCCACGTCCCAGGTTCTCACGGGTGCTAAAGAGTTTCTAAAGAAGTGCGACTTCCAGCTATACAGGTGGCCCTTCATTTACCTCGCAAAACAGGGTTCTCTGACATTGGGAGCTGGAAGTAACACCTCCCTTCCGTCTACCTCTGTGGCCAGATCTGATCGGTCGAGGGCCTTTTTCTGCCACTCTTTATATCGTCTAGCTTGGCGCCGTGGCATTGGAGTTCCTAACCTTAGGACCAGAGGTTCTTCGCAGGAAACTGCTGGGTACCTTGACAGAGCCTGTAGGGAATTTTCCTCATCCGTTCTCCTTGGTCTGGAAACAGTACAGCGCTTGGTGTGAACCCTAGGGTTTTCACACGTCCCAGTGCTGGCTCTCTAAGTCGCTTTCTTTCACAAGCTGGCTCTGACAGGGAACTACGCCTAGGTTCCCGCAAGGTGCAGCTACCGGTGCTCTATTTCAATTTCAGCGCTGGTTTACAGGATCACGGTATCTTCAGCCTTTTCTTCAAGGGGTCTCTTTTAGTTCAGCCCTCTTTGGTTGGTCAGGTGAAACCATGAAATCTAGTTCAGGTGATCAGATTGCTTGTTTTGGCTACTTTTGACTTGCTGACGCTGGGAAAATATGTAAATCCTAGGGTAGGGGTGTTCCCTTGGATATCAGCCCTTTTTTTGCAGTGGTTCGGTGGTGGTAGTGTGGATTGCACTCCCACATTTTACTTTTCCAGGAGGATAGAGGGGTGTGTCGCTCCGGCCAATATTGGTTCAGAGGATAGTATCTGCATTACACTTGACTCAGGAGCTTGTGGTCAAGCATTCTGTTATTCTTCCTTCTTTTTGCGTGACACTCTTTCTCGGCTGGATGTGGTTCGCGCTCTTTGGTGCCAGATTGACCGCAGGGCCTCTATCTGTGAGACTAATGTCCTCTTAGTCCTTTCGGACGATCAATAGTGGGGCTGGTCAGTTTCAAGACAGTCTCATGCCCGCTACATCCCTTCCACCATTCGTTGGGATGTTCGTGCCACTTATCCTGTTCTGGTGACTTTAGAGCTCACTCTCCAGGGCGGTTGGTGCTCCTTGGATGGTACGTCAGTGTGCTTTGGTAAAGCAGCTCTGCAGGGTGGGAACACCCACATCTTCTGCATCCACTGATGCGAGCTTTGGGCGCAGGATGTTGCGCACAGCCGTTCAAGAGCAATCCCTCCCTTTGAGGCAGCTTTGGTATGTCCCCAGTGTCTCGCAGTGTCCCCCAATGGTAGGAAAGAGAAAAGAAGATTTTTACTCACAGTAAAATCGATTTCTCTGACTCCATTGGGGGACACTGCGCACTCTCCCTTGCTCTGAAAGTAGTGCTCCTTTTGGTGCTATTTTCTATATTGCTTCTCCTTTCTTCCTGACTTGGTTATACAAAACTGAGGTCTGCGCTGGACAGGAGGGGAATAGTAGGAGAGGAGTGCGAAGAACAAACAAGTTGATAAGTGCCTAAACTCCTAGTCCCACCTACTATACCCCAATATCTCGCAGTGTCCCCCAATGGAGTTAGAGAAATCGATTTTACGGTGAGTAAAAATCTTCTTTTCCATTGATATTCTTCTGCTATCGGCATCCTGATTGTTAAATAGGCTAAATAGGAGATAACTGGCCAAACTTATCACTGCCAGGGTTATGCCCGGCGTTAGCAGAGCTAGCAACGGCGTTCAGCGTAAAAAAAAAATACAAAATTTATGCATACATTTCTTGCTTTGTTACTAAAAACTGATTTGTTCAGTTACTTGTATATAAATATATATATATATATATATATATATATATATGTGTGTGTGTGTGTGTATGTATATATATATATATATATATATATTGTAAATATATATATATATATATATATATATATATATATATATATATAGCTAAAGTACCTCTTGAATGTGTGTGAGGTACCAAAAGTTGAAAAAACCCTGCTGTACTCAACATCGCTGGCTTTGAGAATTTCACTATGACATCAGTGAGAACTTGAGCACAAACTGAACAGGGAGTGCCCCAATCAGGGTTGGGTTTAAATATTCTGAAGCAGCAGTTGAAAAGTTGAAATGGGACCCTTCACATTGAAGAGAGTTTAAAAGTAGTAATTATTTTCCCAGTTCAGTAAACAAAAAATTAAATTTTGCCCCAACTGAGCAGATTGCAAAAGAGTAATGCAACAGATATGTGATCACCATAAACCATGGTAGAGCACGGAATATCTATCAAGGTTACAGAGGTCACAAATCTAATGGTGTCTATGTATGCAGTGTGTCCGTTGGTCCTCCATGACATACCTCAAGCTTACACAGCCTAGGGGTCCAGTGCCAAGGTCATGATCCATACCATTGATTAGAGACTCTGCATTAGATGCACACAACATCCATGTTGAACTCCCAAAATGTGCATCTGTTCCATGTAGAATCCTTTCTAATATCTAGTGATTAGTAAATTAAATAACCCATCAAAAACACTACAAACCCCAGATTGCCTTCAAAATAAGCAATATGCAAGACCCCTTTAATATGTTTTATTCGCTGTATTAAGACAACATATTTTTTTTATGCTTGTTGGGTGAAGTAAATGCATTGTCTAATTGCATTCTGTATTCTCAAACTGATTAAAAACACTGTAAATGATAAGTTGCACAAGTTGGTTGTGCAGTTATTAAAAAAAATATCAGAGATGTAAATAAGGTGAAACTTGCAGGAACATTATCAGTAATAAATTATTTGTTCAGAATCCTATGCTATTGGAGCCTAGTGTTATTTATTCTGTGCAATGCAAGAGAGAGTGGTTATACAGTGAGATAGCTGTGTGTGCTTTTTATTATTGTTCTATACTTGGATGACTCATATTTAATTTGAATGACACCAGCCATATGTTTTATTTGATGTGACAAAAGTTAGATCTTCTAGGAAGTTTTGGTACGGAGTTGGTGTCGCCTGAAAAGGATCATTTCTGTGAAAGCGTTAGTTGTAGATGAAATGGTCGCTATTCCAGAAGTGGCAGTATAAAATACATGAAGTTATGGTACAGTTATAACTAATGTCTACATAAGAAAGTCATTTTATATATATATATAGAGGAATATTTGACTTTCAAAGGGTAAAAAGGCTACAAGGTACAGAATGACTGTACACAAGTAGTATTTTATCTTCAAAACTTATTGGCAGAGGCATAACTGAAGCTGTTAGATCCCAGAGCATAAATTAATCCCACCTCGACCCCCACTTCTGTTTTATTTATACAGAAATATTTTAGCAATATATAAGCATATAGAGTTACTACAAAACACTGCAAGTTTCTTGTTCAATTATCTTCATACCTCTAAAGGAAAATAAATAGTTTGTACCATTTGATACCATGAAACATCCTTGTTGGAATTTAAGAGGTTAACATTTATGCTCCCTCCCTGCCGTTCATGTCCCATCCAACAGAATCCTCATTCATGACTCCATATATCTGAGCCCCTTATTCCATCAGGATACAGCTGGACACTGCGGCTCTGTATACACAGACTTCCTTTCATTTACCCCATTATGGTTTAACTCTTCAGCTACTAGAGCTTTTTTTCTATGCACTAAACTCCAGTTTCTATGAATTTTGATACCAAAGCAACAACATATTACTCTTATATAACAGATGAATAAGCCTTGAAAAGTTTCCGTTCAAGAAATTTTACAAAATTGTATAAGCATTTTTAAGCAACGTAGGTAGAAGAAATTGGGCTGTGAAGCACATGTTGAGTCTGGGTACTTCATCAATAGACTTTTGTTACATTATATACTAAACAATATTTCAGCAATATTTGTACATTTAACATTTGCTGTATTAAACAATGCCAACAATACTTAAAAATGAGAGGTGATTCTTAATATATTTCTTTCTAGAATATACTTTATAAAAAATAGTAATAACATAATCTCAGTGCACTATTTCAGCTTCTAAAAAGGGCCCAGAAATACCCAAGGGTGTCCCAGCATCCTCCAGTAACAGTTTAAAAGAATATTTGCTTCTCCCAGCAACTTGAACTGCAAACTGAAAAACATAACATCAGTACATATTACCCCTCCTTTATCACCACATTTTGATAAATAGGTGCCTCACTTTTAAATAACATAGGGACTGAAGACAGGAAGAGAGTTAAGGTGTAAATAAATAAATTTGAGTATCATTGGCATAGGGGAAGTACTGGAAACCATAGGAATAGACCCCAAAGGAGGTTGTACAGATGGACAACAGTAGAGAGACTAAGAAAGAACCTAGATGTACCCCAACAAGCCAGAGAGCAGGATGTCCCATTTTTGGAGGCATGTCCTAGTGAGTTCTTTGAAATCACCTAAGCAGATTATTGTAACCAATTTATTTCATAGATTTTAATAAAGGCAGGTGGATATATACAATAACCAGAAAGATGCTATTTTTTGCGGGGTACAAGGTACACATGTGACAGAAGAGCAGTGCCTAGTCACTAATCCACAAGCACACAATACACTCAAAAGACACAAGTTATAAACCCTTCATTATTCCCACGGTGACAGAACTAATGGTGTTGTATTAGGTACGGTAGCCAGCTTGTGATAGGTGGGAGATTGATAATATTTACCCCTGACTGTCCTCCCCCATGTTGGTTGGGGATTGTTGGTTCCCTGGAGTGAAGGTGCCTGGGGGGTAAATTTTCTAAACTGCGGGTTTGGAAAAGTGGAGATGTTGCCTATAGCAACCAATCAGATTCTAGCTGTCATTTATTTAGTGCATTCTACAAATGACAGCTAGAATCTGATTGGTTGCTATAGGCAACATCTCCACTTTTCCAAACCCGCAGTTTAGTAAATCTAGCCCTAGGAGTATACTAGAATACAATGACCTTGTTGGCCAGATGAAAAAGTTTGATAGTATTAAAGTTGTATACGCTAATTATTTAACCCAGACATCTTGTTCTGTCTTATCCCTGATTAAATACTTCAGCTGGCGACATTTAAGAATAACTTATCTAGCTCAGTGGCGGATCCAGGGGGGGGCGATCGGGGCTTGCTGCCGGCGGCTGCACATTATGTGCAGGTCCGTTCAGCAGTGACAGGCAGGGACAGTGTGCTGCCCGGCCGCTCTGATTGTGTTTTAAACACAATAAGAGCATTTGGGCAGCACACTGTCCCTTCCTGTCACTGCTGAACGGACCTGCACATAGTATGCAGCCGCTGGCAGACTCAGATGTCAAAAAGGGGGCGGGGCCTAAATCGTCGTCGTCCCCCTACATCGCCCCGGGTAGAAGTATTTTCTAGATCCGCCCCATATCTAGCTTATGTAAGAAGTAGCATAAATATGCATGGCATACAATAACATATGTTAACAAACGCTTAGGAACAACAAATAGCAATAAACTGTAAGGCATCAAGATGATGACAGCTCAGAGTACGTAGAAAAGGGGTATGGATTTCAAGTGTCTGTATGTGTCACTCGTACAAGTCCAAAATTCACACAGCATGGTTTTCACACTTACCTTAACAATTTTACAGCCACATATATTGAATCTACATTGCAACCCTCTGGTGATGGGTAGGGGCAACAGCAGTCCTGGATAAAAGCAACTGTAGTCCCTGGGCTAGGAGATCTTAGGAGGCCCAAAATAGCATAAAACCTTGTTCTGTTCTTTATCTACTCAATGAAAGTAGAACATTGCTGACATTTTAACATTAATTAATATATTGTTTATAAAATTATAATGTTTAATAAGTTTACAACAAGTAAGTTAAAGTTTGTTAAAGTTTTCTTTAAAGTAAAGTTTTTATAAGTATGGAAGATGTTCACACATTCATAGGGAAATCACAGCTAAGTAATAACATTGCACTATATACAAAGTTAGAACAGATTCTTTCGAGCTTTTTTGGATGCAAATATATATATATACATATATATATATATATATATATATATATATATATATATATATATATATTTATTTCATTACGTAATAAACGTTACTATGCTGGGAATGCTTAGATCAGACAGCCGATCTTGGGACATTGTTGACTGTAGAGTATTTGTTATCCTTTTTAGTTACAAAATGATCTTTCACCTGTACAGTTAGCAATCATTAAATACAGTCACAACCTGAGCATTGTTTCTACATTTGGAAAAGGTATCCGAATTTTCTCCTGGAATATTGTTTGATATACATCTTAGTGGCTGAAATGTTCTTTTTCAGGTTGAGCTTGTTTGAAGTACAGATGGAAGTGCAAGAGTTCATCGACTAGATTAAGGTCAACATCCTTTGAATACTCTTGCATCAATATCTTGATGCCATTGTGAATCTGTTCCTCGGGAATCTCCCTAGGGAATCCAGCCCTGTGCTTGTCCCCCTGATTTTGATAGTACCAGCCTAAGCTGGCCGCACTAGTGTTGATTAACCTCTTTCGGGAGGGCACAACATGATTTTGTAATTTATTATTTATTTTCTTCAATTTTAATACAGTAAAGTCTCTTAGAGACCTATCTGGGGCTTCTTCCCCCTCAGCTTAACACATAAAAAGCTCACCTCTCCCGTTCTGCCTTTCTAAGCGCAGAGAGATGTAAGTGGGAGATCCGTCTCAGCCTTAGAGCAACCTGAGATGGATCCTTGGATGCTGGCCATGCACAGTAGCCAAAATCACTTTTTGCGCTTACGAGTTGAACTTGCGTCCGACTCTACATGAGGCCCAATGCGCACAGCCTCTCATTACAAGTCTGAGCTCACTTGACCATGAAGCAGGACCAAAATTCCAGCTTAATTATATTCTTAAAAGTCTCTGTACCCCTCACAATGAACATGGTTATTACAGTGTTAATATATGATCCACCCTGATCCAGCCAGTGTACAGTCAACTTCACGGTACATCCTCAAAACCCTGATTTTCCTATATAAATCCGTCTTCTCTGTACATGCAATCAGATGCAATGCGTTAAAATAGATACAGTTATGTGCAGAGATTTTCCAAACAAACAGTTTTTACGTTTTATTGCCATTACATATGCTTTCTTAGACGCTGGTTTGTATCTATAAATATTCTTCTTTTAGGTCTCAATAAGACAGTAGGCAAATATATGGAAAATGGTTTAGATCCAACAGTTTTGTCAAAGACATACTCCAACTCAAAAAATACTTTTATGATAAAGTTACATTTATGTGAATGGACGAAATTGGTCATGTTCAAAGGCATGCTTGTATTGCAATTTGTAGCAAGGTCACAATTGTCACTATATTGATATATATGCATCTGAATTTAGTCAAGTTTTAAATGACTGACTTGAAAGAAGATACAGGCATGAATCTGTGTTTTATGTTAACATTATTTAAATCTTTTGGGACCGTTACTGTAATTTGCTGTGGCAGAACAGATACACTCATTTGGCCTGAGTTATTAAAGAAAGCAAGGCAAAAAAGGAGTAAATTTGATCCTGGACAAGCTATGTTATAATGCAAGAGATGTAAATTAGTTTATTATTTTGCACATAAAGAAAATACTGGCTTTATTGTCATATAGCACACAAATACTTGATAGCTTTATTTTTTCACTGAAATTTAAAGTTGATCTCGCAAATGCCCTCCCCTATAAATCTGTCCCCACATTGTAAGTTTACCTCCCCTTCCGATGCAAAATGGTTTTGCCAAGGTGCAAAATTACTCCTTTTTTTTGCTTTGCTCTTCTTAATGGCCCATTAAGTGGATTTGACTGTATGTATTGCATAAGATGTCTAGAATAGTTCTGGCTTTCCTATGCGTGAATGCCACGAGAGTTCATGCTGCTTCCCATTATAAATACAAGAGGGTATTTATCAGAAGTTTCCAGCTGCAGGACAGTAAATAAAAGCAATGGGGGGAGTGATTAATGAGCCTTGTTTGCTATTCTAAAGAATCGTTGTATTATCAGGGCAAAGATCGAGATGTTGTCCTAAGATTTCCGTGATGGATTGTTGAAAGGTTGTTTATTTGCGTGACTGTCTATTCATATAGATTCTGATAATGGTCGTTTTCACATACTTGGGAAATAAAATCAAACCCTAAGCAAGTAAAAAGGAAGATGATGGTTTAATGGTTTAAAGGGATATAATACTTAATAATCCTTTATTAATACTAAACACAGTGTTCTTCTGAGTAGAAAAAAGGTAATCTGATTATTAAGTGATGCTTTGTTCAGAAGTACTGCAAAACCAGTATTCACTATGTAATTGTTGTGACCCTTTTAAAAAGTCAAGTAATGAGTTTCCAAAACATAAACAATGTTGAATGGTGAAGGAAGCCTGATTTTAAATTAAGGAGAGATTCATATTTCCCTACCCATATTAGCCTGGTGTGAGCACTACAAATGTATTATCCTAGGGTGGCCTGAATTATTAATCAAGCCCTGTGTGCATGTGTTTATATATATATATATATATATATATATATATATATATATACACTGTGGACCTCATTTAGAGTCAGACGCAAAGTCTGTTTTAGGCGCAAGTGTCCAAGATGCAGGCGGATTTGGTGCTTTCTGCACATGCATGGTAGTGTGTTTTGTTGGATGTGCCTAAAACGGACTTTGCGTCCGTCTCTAAATAAGGTCCTGCATGTCTATGTACATTAAATATGAAGGTGTTTGTAAGGGCACATATATGTATAAATGACTATTATAAGTATACTGCCTACTGTAAAACATCTCAGTTATTTGTATAAAGGCTCTGGGTCTGTAGTCATGTGCTTTTATATAGTCATATTGGTAGATTTTAATATCATTACATTTTATGGTAGGGAGTACATTGTCCCACAGATACAATATTACACTACTTGTGTAGGAAAGCGGTCAAGTCATAAACAACTGGTAATGAAGGCATAGAATACTATTTGGTCTTCACGGAGACAAACAAAGTAATAGAGAATGGATCATGAACTTTCTCTTTGCCTGTTTCTATTTCAGGAATCGGATGATGAGGACGGTTTACCTAAGAAAAAATGGCCAACTGTGGATGCATCTTACTATGGAGGAAGAGGAGTGGGGGGTATTAAAAGAATGGAGGTAAAATGGAGGGCAGTTAAAAATACACAACTATAGTGAAATCTTATCGTGCAGAGGCTCCGTGTCCCTATCCTATAGCCATTCCAAATTAGATGTGTATACTGTATGTCTATGTACATTAAATATGAAGGTGTTTGTATGGGCCTTGTTTGCTGTTCTGAAGAATCGTTGTATTATCAGGGCAAAGATCGAGATGTTGTGCTAAGATTTCCAAGGCTCCGTGTCCCTATCCTACAGCCAATCCCAATTAGACCTTTTGAGTGAGTCCTGGAGATATGTATTACTTTCCTTAATGACTCAGGCCCATTGAGTGGTGCATAGTGCATCCAATTAGAAGTGTGTGCTGACCTATGTTTTAGAATTGGCTGTTCAGGTGACTATGAATGCTGCTGATTGATGTCTTTGGAAAACCAGGTAAAATTAAAATACAATAGTTTATCCAGCATTCTAACCAGTTGAAATGCTTGAATAATTTTGATGAAATTAGGCTGGCTCGAATGCCTTGTACTTGTTCACTCAATCAGATCAATCTGGTTTGAACGCCACGGCCGCCCTGAACACAAACTGTGTATATCTTGTGTTTCTTAAAGAAATTATATAACTGCAAAAGGTTACCTGTTTGATCTTAAATTGCAACATGTTATAATAGTTAGTACTGGTTTATTAGAGCAGCAAGCTGTAGTAAAAAAAAGTCCAAAGTTTGAAGATAGCCTGAAACATGGTTGAACTTGTTTGTCTTGTTCCAGTTTTGCTCTAATTTTTTGTTAACTTTTACATTTACAAATGTTCACACTGTAGAACCTGTTCAAGGACCACTTTGAAACAATTTTGAGCATCTTAAGTAACAATATCACTCATTGGCCTGTCACAGTACTTTGCCTCCTGCATCTCTATGAGCACAGAGGAGGCAGAGGAGGAAGTGGGTTAATTAAAACATCCATTGTTCTAGATACTTTTTTTGCTAGTAAAATTAGTTCTGCACCTCAGTTATTGGAGTGAACAGCAGTGTATTCCCTATGAAACTGGGTGCCTCTTATAATGGATAAGTGGATCCTGATAGTTACTAGGGGGTTTATTGGTATGGTAATAATGAAATGTGGTGTATCTGTTTTATTGTCTTTGTGTAGGTGGTGTGCCCAAGCACCCCAATTTAAAATCAACTCTGAATAGCATTGGCTTCATTGTCTGCTATATGTGAATTGTGTTTTGCGCCAAAAGGCAGTTCTTGGCCCCAAACTGTACTGTGTATCGCAACAAGTGCTAGTTAGTGAACAGGGAGATGGACTTACCAGTAGAAGACAAGTAATGTGTTGGGAGGTATATTGAAGCATCATATAGCACATTGTGGGTCTGATTCATCTTCAGATGTAAGCCTTGTTGCATGACGTATCTTGCATTAAATTGCTCTATGCATAGAAACGGACCCAATTGCATGCAATTCATGTCCACACGCAAATGATCTGGCTGTCTACGACTTGAAGGGCGATACAGTAAGTACGTGCCAAGGTCAAGCACATGCCCATTCATCCAATTCAAACTCTGGGCATCTCTTAGGTACGTGTTATTTAACCATATCACTTGCACCAGCTATAAGGCACGTGTAAGTGACAACTGATAGTAATAGTGATGGCTAACACGTTTGAGTGCCAGAACATGTGTTTTCAAGTTAGTTACACTATAAAAATGCGTAAAGAACATCATGGATTATGTATGTAATGTAAAATATATATATATTTTTTAAATGTATTTTTACTAATCATAATAGTATTAAGAGTGGTTCATTTATGTAACAGATTTCTCTTTTTGCATGCGTTCTCATGGGACTTGAGATTGCACATATGCATTGTACGTATCCTGCAGTCTGTTGTGTCTGTGTGCATACAGCAAGTAACTTATAGTGCGTGCAAGTATGGTTGATTTTTTTTTTTTTAAATGCAAGGTGCATTCACATTGTGTTCCAAGATTAATCGGGCCCTGTATTTTGATTTTTCAACATGCAGTTATGGGGCTAAGCTAATTGGACAGAGTATGCCAGTTAATTTACCATTCACGGAGGTGCTCCTTTAATAACCCCAAGATAAAAATCAACTGGGCAAACTTTTTATTACATTATGCCCCTGGCCTCCATGCCATCTGGAAATAATAAACGTCATTTACTAAACTATGTAATCCTTTAAGAAATGTTTAACTGATGTACTGACATACTGGGGTCAGGGCCAGCCTTTTGTGCCCCACCCTAAACTCTCTCCCCAACACTCAACTGTTCTAACAATTTTTTCAACCTAGTGTTTGAATTCCCATTCATCTTCTTCCAGATTTTCAACACATCAGGGATTTTCCTCGGTGCAAACGCTTCCCTCCCACTATTATATCTCATTTTTTCACAGGGTCTCTGAGTTGACTGTCTGGGTCTGAAAAGATTTGAATAGGAATTACTATCCAAGTAAATGTTGCTATCAATGCATCTGCCACATTATTAGCTTCTATACAAGGAAGTACCATGGCTTCCAGATACCTTGTAGCATAATCCAGTACAGTATTAATATATATTTTCCCCTGTATGCTGATATTATCAAATCTTAGCTATCTTCTGGAAGCGCTCCACAATTTCTGGCAACTGTTGCGGGGGATGGGGGAGCTTTAAATGATTCCCTGGGCTCCAATTGTGACATCCATTGTATACATTCACATAATATTGCAAACCTTCTGAAGTCATACATGACCAGCAAAAGGTCTGAAAAATATGCTTTTGAAAAGGGGTAGGTGTAGTAATGCCAATAATAATATAGGTCGCCTAGTGGTTAATTTACACTTTTACTTTTACCTGAGTGCCCTTACCAAATGTTATCTTACCTAATAAATAATGACACTTGTTTGGCGAATGAAATGGCACAAATTGTAATGGATGTTAATGAAAGTGGTGACAACTAAAAAGCACGACCAATCAGCTATCAGCCACTCCAAAAGCCATAATTATGGCAACCCAATAACCATAACAAAAACCCTGTAATATTAACTCTTGCCTGGCTCAATTTTTTTTATATCCTTTACAACCTGGAAGCTTATATTCCCTCGAGCCAATTCCTGCCCTCTGTTGTCTTTATGTCCTGTTCTCATCTCTCCTATTTAACAACTTACCCCCGCCTCCCTATTGTGTTAAGGCGTTTTAAGGGTTTGGACATAAATGGTGTCATCAGAAGTAATAGCTCTAGCAAAGGAGATGTCTGTTTGCATTAGAGATGGTCACTGACCCCCGTGTTTTGGTTTTGGATTCGGTTTTGGATCTGGTTTACCTTCGTGTTTTGGTTTTGGTTTTGCAAAACCGCCCTTGCGTGTTTTGGTTTTGGTTTTGGTTTTGTTTGGTTTTGTTTTGCTATTTTTGAAAAAAATAAAAATTTTTGGTCTAAAATAACCTAATTTAGTGCTCCACCAGTTTCTTAGATAAGTGAGGTAATTCTAAAGCTAATAAATTATGGAAAAAAAAATTTAATCCCTGGTAGGCCGTCCTTCATTCGAACACTTGTCTGCAAATTATACAGACAAACCTGGTTGTCTACCTCCTCCATCTTTGATTATTGGCAATGTAGCCATCGTCTTTGGGTGTATATTATACCCTCCACTTGTAGTTGAATATTAAAAAAAGCAGCCTGCATAGACTGTGGAACTAGAAAGTAAAATTAAATGGACCACTGTAGTTTGGTGGTATCTGTCTGCATCAGATCCCGTCTCCACTAGGAGTAAAATAGAAAACTATTCAGCCGTTATTTAATCTAGAATATAAATAGAAATTGAGAAAAGCAATTTGGTATCTGTCTGCATCATAATCATCAACATCCTCATTAGCGCCCTCGTCACCTCCACAAATCTCCCCCTCATCCTTTTCTATTTCCAAAGTGTCATCCTCACTTGGTGTATCACCGGCTACACTCGGGCTGTTCAGGCACACATCAGCAGAACTGCTGAAAGGGCCCTTTTTTATGGGTACACTAACAGAATGCCCACGATTAGACATCCCACTGTTGGATGGACTCTCCACAGGTATTGGTGTCATTTCTGATTCAGAGCAAACATTATCCTCTAATGCCTTTATGTTATCTTGCAGCTCGGCCTTGACGCATAACAGTAGTTGTGCACCACTTGTAGGCATCGGTAACATTTTTGGATCTGCCACTAATAGCCAAAGGTGAAGGCCTCATTCTCTCTTTGCCACTGCGTGTGTAGAATGGCATGTTGGCATTTTTTTTTTATCGGCACTTAACTTTTGCTCAGTAACACTTCTTTTTCGCTTCAACAGAGTAAATTTTTTTGGGGTTTTGGTTTTTTGGACTGATTTCGAAACACTGTGTAGTTTGACATCGCCTTGCCCAGATGACGTACTGGGAACACTAACATCAGGACTGGTGACAGAACCTGGTTGCTCATTCTGATCATATGTGGACTGAGCCCACTTGTAGTGGTAAAAATTATTTGGTAAGATACTGCTGACAAATATGACTTTTGACAGCCAGAAATATTTATGCACAATTATGGGGGACACCCCAAAAGCACTGGGGAGTGCTAAAAATTATTTCGTAGATACTGCTGACAGATATGACTTTTGACAGCCAGAAATATTTATGCACAATTATGGGGGCACCCCCAAAAGCACTGGGGAGTGCTAAAAATTATTTGGTAGATACTGCTGACAGAAATGACTTTTGACAGCCAGAAATATCTATGCACAATTATGGGGGACACCCCAAAAGCACTGAGGAGTGCTAAAAATTATTTGGTAGACACTGCTGACAGAAATGACTTTTGACAGCCAGAAATATCTATGCACAATTATGGGGGACACCCCAAAAGCACTGAGGAGTGCTAAAAAAATTTTGGTAGATACTGCTGACAGATATGACTTTTGACAGCCAGAAATATTTATGCACTATTATGGGGGACACCCCAAAAGCACTGGGGATTTTTGTTATAGCAATTGCAAGAAGAATATTGGATTCTCTGTCCCTGCTCTAATCAGCCTGTGACTACACCCTGCTCTCTTCCTCTGTCAAATGGCGATGGATTGCTGTGGAGGCAGGTATTTATAATGTTGAAGTATTGCGAGAACCCAGCCCCGAGATCCGACAACGTCACGATGACGTTCGGCCTCGATTTGGATTCGGAGCGGGAGGGAGAGTACCGAGCTACTCAGCTCGGTACTCGGATAGGCAAAGTTCGGGTGGGTTCGGTTCTCGGGGAACCGGACCCGCCCATCTCTAGTTTGCATATAGTTACAAGTGACTCCTTATTCACCTTTTGAAGGAGGAGGTGACCACAGGGCTAAAAGTCTATGCATTTATCTATACTGGATACATTTTACTTAAAAAACTTTCATTTTAAAAGACTGGCAGAGAGCTCCCTCTTTGAGTGCACTTGTTCTCTTACAGTGGAGCTTACATTCTACATGAGCGTGTTTTGTTGGGTCAAGTCACACATGACATGCTCCCTTCTTCAGCTTCTCCTCTAAATGCTACTGCCATTGAAAAAACTTCCCTTTTCTAATAGTCACACTGATGACCAGTCAACAATTTTGCTGCACACTTATGTGAAACGTTATGACATCTGGTCAGGGGTAAAATATATTGAGACATCTATCGTGTCTCAATCAGACAAACCTTAGTAGAATTGGGGAGGATTACTTTAAAGATAAAGTAGAACTTAGCATCTCAGACAGTATTTTTGAATTCTGGGAGGGAAAAAAGGAAGTTTGTGGCCCCTTGTACAAACTAGCTATGGGGTGTCACGAGCCGCGGTGGTACGCCACATCCTGGCGTCATTTAGCAGCCGGGTGCATGCTCTATTTCTATGCTCTGGTTTTATTCTTTGGGATTATCCTTGTTGCATAGATACAGGAGGGTGTAGTGACATCCTCCAACTCCAGGGGGAGCTCTCATATTATTTAAACGGGTTCATTTATATTTTTATACATGCTTCCTGGTTATCTTATTACCTAAGCTAGTTCCCAGCTAGTAATTAATTAGCAGCTTCCTGAGGCTCATTGTCAGCCCTGTCCTCCTCCTTTCTGATTTGTCCATCATAATATTTAAGGCAGTGAGGACTGGGCCTCACTGCTGGTTATAGTTCCTGTTCTGTGCATACTTACCTGCTCCCTGCTCAGTTCCCCTTCTCTGCCTTTAGATTGATCTTGCTGTGTATGACCTTGGACCATGTACTGGACTCTTCTGTATTGCCTGTGACCTCGATCTCTGCCTGTTTCCTGGATTTGTTGTTTGCCGCCAGCCCTGACCTTTTTGCCTGGACTTCACCACCGCTGTATGCTATTTCACAATATCCCTGGGTTCTCCCCGGGTTCTCCCCAGTCAGTACACATCTCACGACCCTCTGTCTGTCTGCAGCCAAGTCTGTCCCCACCCCTAGGGGCTCCAGTGAACACCAGACTTTCGGAGCAGATTCCGGGTTTTGTTGTACTGGCTGCAGCGGTTCCTGACATGGGGTACCTAATCTGCCCACCCTCCAGTGTATACTCGGAAAGAGTGTTTAGCACAGCCGGGAACATTGTGAGTGATTGTCGGAGGAGGTTGCTTCCCAAAAATGTAGTAAAACTGGTGTTCATCAAAATGCAATACAAATTGTATAAGGAATAATGTTCTTGCTCCCAATTACCAAAAGAATGTGCATATTCCAGTGGGGATGAATTAATATTGTGTGATGATGATTATGACATCAGTGATGAGGATGATAATGAGGGTGATGACATTGTCAACATAGAGGAAGATGGCCATTAGTAATTTCTTTAAAAAATATATAACCGCTATTTATTCCAGTTCATCAACAAACAACCAAAATTTTGTGTTTTGTGGGGGCCCAAACAAATCAAGCACTTCAGCCACAAAAGTGTCAGCCCCTGTCGCTGAAGTGCTTGGTTTGTTAAACTATGTGCATGGCATCCTTTTTAACATATGAGTGAGTGGGTGGACTCAAGGACAATTCCATCTTGTACTATTTACATTTTGTCTATTAGCTTTTGTAACAGTAAAAATGCCCTGTGTTTGACAGCTGAACATTCGTATATTCGATATTCATAAAATCAACATTAGCCGACAATTCAATTAATTTAAATTGTTCTAATAATACTGTCAATGACATTATAATGTTGACTTTACTACCTGGTCTATTAGGGTGCCCACCAATCAAATTATGTCAATCCTGTAACTGTCGCACACATGTATGTTTCACAACTGGGTGGGTGGCCCAAAGGACAATGCCATCTTGCACCATCTAGCATTCTGCCCTTATTCTCTCCTCATCTGTTAAATAATGTCTACTGATGCCGACGCTGTCCGTCTAATGATACTGCAGCTACTGTTCCTCTCCAATGTATTTGCTTCTGACTCTCTTAAATATATTGCTGCTGACCCTCTCCAATTTTTTTGATGCTGACCTTCTCCAGTCTATAGCTGTTGACCCTCTCCAATGTAATTGCTGCTGACCCTCTCCAATATTTTTGCTGCTGACCTTATCCAGTCTATTGCTGTTGATCCTCTCCAATGTATTTGCTGCTGACCCTTTCCAATGTATTTGCTGCTGACACTCTCCATTGTATTGCTGCTGACCCTGTCCACAGGTACTGCTGTTGTCCCTCTCCAATGTGTCGCACATTCTGCCTAACGGTTGCAAACTTAGTGTATTTTCTTTTTTCAAATGAACATGTAATTGACATCTTTGATGAGGATGAGGGTGATCATAACATTTGTCACCACTGTTATCCAAAGCTGTGTCTAGTTTTGAGATTTCAATTGGCATAGCAAGAATATTGTAATTAAATAAATGGGTTTTTGCACCAGCTCAAACTTGTCAGAGATTGAGTCTTATTTCATATGTTTATAGGACTCATTTTGCATCCTCCAACTGCACTTCAGCCGAGATATTAGGTGAAAAGTGATGTCTGTGCCATGTATATTTTCCGCTACTCTGTCACTATTTTTAGCCTGCAAGATCACTGCAGACTTTGGTGAAAATCAGTGAAAATTGGGACAGTTGTGAAGGGATCATTAGAAAATTGACTGGAAAGGAATGTTTGTGCTATAAATAGTAACATAGGAGCAAAAAAGCTCAAAATGACATAATTTTACCTATTGCTCACAATTTTTAATTAACTCCAGATCCAAAATCAAAACCCTTCACGATTTTGGGGCAAAACCTGTAACTAAACCAAAACACAAAGACATTTTAGAACCAAAAACACATCCAATACCAAAAGACGGGGTCAGCGCACATCTCTAGTAAATATATTTATTCTCTGGGTTTATAGTTCCAGAAATGGTATGAAAAATATTTCAATCCATTTAGCAAATCTGAGAACACCACACCCCTTGGTAAACAGCCTCGATACTCTTACAATGAACCTCTTTCTGTGTTCTGGTTGCATTGATTCTCTTTATTCCATCGTAAACAAACCCAGTCTTTCATCCATTCATTGTAGCTTAAACATCCACTCCATCATTTATTAAGAATACTTGTCTCTTAATAGCACTGCTTGTGCTCTAAAACAGGAATATATCAGAGCGACCTCTGCTACACAAACTTGCAGAACAAAACACCCACTGGACCACAGATATTTCCTGTTGTCTGTCTGTTGCTACGCATCATAACAAAATGATGTGACATACTAGCACACTTTTTAACTTTATACTTTCGGTTTTAACAGGTTTAAATAACAGTAAACCCAGTAAGTACATATACAATATATAGAGATAAAGTATATTGAAACATTAAGGAAGAAATCTACCAAAGTCCAAAATCTGCATTAAAATATTTGAGTTTTTGTTTTTTTCTTAGAAGTAGGCTAATGACCTTTTTTCGAATTTAACACTCGTCAGCATCTCTTTCAGAATATTCAGTAATCTGAAATACACAGTCATTAGGAGGGTCATGTTACCATGTTCTACACGATTCTCAGCACATAACAGGGCCTTATGAACATGATCGTTAGTGCTGCTTCACATCTACCACTAACATAAAGGGGCTGAAGCTGTGTTGGTTCGCCCATGCGCTGAGTCATACACATGTCAATGTACATCCAGCTGTGCACCAGTAACACATGCGCCAGGTTTGCATCAGGCATATCAACACTCAGATACACTTACACCCAACCAGGTCATAAGCACAAGAAAAGTTTGTTTACATTTGCCTTCACTATTAGGGTTGATTTAAATCAAAACAAACCCTCTATAAGACGCCAGCCTTAATTTTCTTTCTTATGTATGAAACTAGCGACAGATTAATTCAAAAGTACACCCACAAAGTCATATAATATGCACCATCCCTCTGGGAGGGGAGATCATGAGACAAATGTATGAGTGGGAGTTGTGACGCCATTGTGGCATTAAGCCCCGCCTCCACCAAGACCCGGGAGGATGCCTACTCTCCCGCAGGACTCCCTGAAATCCGAGAACTTCCTGGAATTTCCGGGAGAGTAGGTAAGTGTGATATACTCGGAAGCAGCTAGCTAGTGCTGGCAACAGTCATCATCAGTGGGGTGTTCATGCCAGCCCTTAAGCACCCACAAGTAATATAGCAACTGACAGGCTTACATGTGGAGCTTCCTCAGCTTGCAATAATGCGAACATGCCCTTACTGTACTAGGTCTACGTTTGCATGCCCCTTCCCTTCCCCATTCCGCCTCTCCAAATGGATGGAGGTACAAGGTCAGGTCTCAGGTCTAAGGTGTCAGGTCTGCATACAAACGTATGTGCATTCTTTTTTGTGGGCATGCAGATTAGTGTATTTTACAATAAACAAAGGGGCTTTCACCTATCTCCACATAAGGCCCCAATTAATCAGCGCTCAGAAAGGGAGGGAGGGATCAGATGATACTTTGAGGCAGAAGAACAAGAAGAGGGGTTTCATCTCTGCTCTTGCCTGTTTGAATTAGATTCAGCTTGTCGATCAGAGGAACTTCAGAAACATTATAGGCTGAGACCTGGTGCAAGACATGCATATATGTTGATAAAAAAGAATATAAACATTTAAAAAGTATGTAAATATTGACATCTTAATAAAATTAGTCCTTTTTGTCAAATATAGTTATGTTTTATACACTGTGCTATAAAAAAAACAAGCAAACCCTTCTTCTCTCCAACCATTATGATGCAGCTCAGGCAGTGAATGTGTTGAAGGGTATCCATAAATAAACTTTGCTTTAAGGCCTTCTGAAGTAATGGCTGCAGAACCCCATTCTACTTCATGAAATATTACAATGTTATTGCTATGTTTGTGAGCTTACATATGTTTTTTGCTGTAGGTGAGGTGGGGTGGTAAAGGTTCAACTGAAGAGGGAGCAAAGCTTGAAAAACCCAAAAATGCCATTATTAAGCTACCAGAACAAGAATTCGAGCCCTGGGAGCCCAAACCAAAGAAGAACCCTCATCGTCGTGGTCTGCAGGAAAGGAAATGGTACAGTCCAATCAAGGTAAAGATAGACTTACTTAATACCGTCTCACAATCCTGGTTAGCTCTGTGAATTCATGTGTGACTTATTGTTGTACTGCAGGGTAAACTAGATGCAATCTGGGCTCTGCTAAGGAGAGGATATGACCAGGTGTCTCTGATGAGGCCGCAGTCAGGAGATAAGGTATGTGCAAAAACACAACGTGATTACACAAAACACATAGGAAAACATGTAATAGGGTATCAAGTTTTCTGATATCAGGAACCCTTAATTGTATCATCCAAAATCAATTTTATCGAGTTTTCTGATGCCAGGGACCATCTCATGAGTTTTGAAACAAGTTGTAGGTATGAACTTAATTTCCTATAGACCTGTGTTTGAAACCACATTCTTCCTGCATAATGTGACCGGAGCCTCAAATCACTGTTCTGTTGGGGATCCTGCTCCTTTCACTATCTAACACTCAGTTTGTGACTTTCTGTTTGTCTCCATTTTCCTCGTCATAGCATGAAACGATCCCTATTGTATGCAGCCCTGTCCTTACTAACATAATCAACACACTCATACTACTGATGCTGTGGACATTCAGATGATCAACAGCGGACACACAAATGAGCAGATGAAGACTGAATAAATGCACCTTAAAAAGAAACTGGATTATTTACATTACATCTACAAAAGGCAAATCAACCTATAAAACACCTGTTTTCCAAACTTCAAAAAATAAAAAATGAATCGCCAGACACTGTGAAATTACAGATTTCCCATTGTATAAGTAAAGACCATGGGGATCTGTAACAAAGATCAATTTAGTAAATTGAAGTGGAAATAATTTAAAAAAATTTTAGTTGGTTCAAATACTCAAGATTTGCTTCAAAACCAGACTCCTGAAAAACAAACCCACAAAACATATAAAAGATTGCACACTAATTTATTGGTGTTTCCAGTGTGTATTTCACATTTAAGTGAATGTGTTCATGGGAAAGAATGGGCTATTTGAAATGAATTGAAAAATCTTTGGTAATAAATAAATATGAAAATGTACAGCCAGGCTGGATACCACTTTACCATGCCAGTATTATGGACACAAGTCCATAAAGCCCCTGCCCAATATACCAAAAGAGTAAAAATAAGTAAATGCACACAAACATTTCTAAAATAAAGTTTAATTGAATAAAGGCTTCCCAAGCCCTCATTCACCACTTTATTTTTTACATAGAAAATAAAATCTTTGTTCTTCTTTCCTAATCCGTCATAGTCCAAATGGGTAAAAATAATAAATCCCCCCCATACAATCCCCCATAAAATACGACACATCCTCTCACATATGGTTTCTGCTAGGAGCCCCATGTAGACTCCCCTTCACCACCGGCCAATCACAAGCTGCCAGTGATCTGTGCAGGGGCTGGTTGAGGATTTGACGAGAGCACACTGCATTTTTTATTTTTCTGTTTTTTGCCAATTTCTAATAATTTTGATTGATATAAAAACAGTGGGGAAAGTAATAGACTTTGGCATACGTATGTAGTTTCCTATGTAGCCAGAAATGTTGATAGTGCTACTTGCCGGGTCCGTAGTCAAAGCCATTGACCTATACTGCTGCATCTAGACATGTTTGTATTTTTAATATTGCCATAGTCATTAAATTAAATCAAATAAACCCATTACATTGATTTAAAAATTGGTAGTATAAACTCCTTATACAATAAATGGTGTAATTACTAAAGAGCATAATAGCAAATTGATCCAGGGAATTATTATCATCATCATCAGCGGCTATTTATATAGTGCAACTAATTCCACAGTACTGTACAGAGAACTCCCTCACATCAGTCCTTCCCCATTGGAGCTTACAGTCTAAATTCCCTAATACACACACACACACACACACACACACACACACACAGGCTGCTAAGGTCAATTTAATAGCAGCCAATCAACCTACTAGTATGTTTTTAGAGTGTGGGAGGAAACTGGAGCACCCGGTGGAAAAACCCACGCAAACACTAGGAGAACATAAAATGCTTAGCGGTTGATAACATAACCATAAACCTTTATCTTAACCTTAACACTTATACTACGTAATAAGTGACACTACACGGACTTGTTGGCAATTAACTATTTATTAAATTAACCTTGCACTGATATAGTGGAGGGAGAGCACTGCACTCAGCCTTGACTACTGATTGATACTGATAAGGATGTCCCATCACAAGCCACCTATCCTCGGGACATCTGTATTATCTGCCATTTTATTTAAGTGCACTGTTGTAGTGTATCCCTAAACCGGGACTATAATCCCCAGGTATTCTAGAACCTGACTGTTCTGGGCTAATTGTAACACACAGAGACACATTGCGCCGATTCTATGGCAGGAATTTCTGCAAATTTTTCCTCGCACCCCACAGATGTGCTTGGAAAAATAAGCAGAAATTCCTATCCTAATGGCTGGAAGTGTGCGCAGCCGGACACCGCATGGCACATCACCAGTCATTGAATCTCCCCCCTCTCAGCGTCAGATAGCTAAAATTTACAGTACTTTTAAATATTCCAAAGGTGTTTTTATGGTGTATGGGGACATAAAGACACCTAAACGGTCTACGTAGGCAGTAACAGTGTCTTTTGCATGCTACATAAAACTCTCATGATCCCTAAAAGAAAAGATCTTATTGCTGCCCATATTTAATCCTCCAGTGATATCATTGAACTTTACAGGTCATTTAATTAGATAACAAATTACTTGTTAATTTTTTGTTAATGATTTATGTTGGTTAGTCAGTTGTTTTTCATTTATAAATTTGCAGTCATCTCTATTGCTACTGCAGTCCACAAGGAAGTTTAGTCTGTAATTGCCGCTATGTAAATAAAAAGGATAATAATAACAATGTCAACTGACAGCAATATTAATGAGCATCAAAATAGAACTCTACATATAATAAAAACTCAGCTTGTGTAAAGAAATAAAATACAATGTTTTAAATGTTCAATTCCACACAACATTTCTGAAAGATTGGTTTTTGACCATGTTTCTCCCTTCAATAAAGTGCTATTCAGTTTTTATCCTGTGTGTTACGGTCTGTGTAGGGAAATTGAGTGTTGTAATATTGTTTTCATAGCTTGTGGTGACAAATATGTGTGACACACACTGTTACCCAGGCCACAGCTTCAGGGCACAACTGTAATGCTGCAAGGGAAATTGACTGCAGATAATGATATGTGACAAGCAGAGGCAAATAGTCTCCTACACCCAAAAAATAACTGTCAGAAAGCTGGCATGCTTAATCAGCAGAGTGATTATTAGATAAGAAGTGCCAGAATTTATATCTCATAATGATGAGGTGTTATATATTTATTATCACAATGTCATATGTGGTAGTACCAATGACAGTGGAAATAGAGCTCAAGATGTAGAGTTCAATTTAATATAGCCATGTAGAGCTTTAGAACAGAACTCGAACTTGTGACATGTGAGAGGGACCTGCTTGCAAGAGATTACATTCATTGGGGCTGATTCAATTCTCAAGTGTCTCACAACACTCGCCAATTTTTCCTCCCACCCTATAGAGGTGTGTATAAAAATTAGCAAAGTTCCGGGTACTGTAGAACCTGGAAATGAACGCATCGACACCCGCACAGAACTGAATCTCCTCTATTGTGTTACATCTGAAAGTTAGTTTCTCTTTCATAGAATTTGTCACTCTTTATAGTAATAATTACCAGTGTATTGGTATACACTGGCCATTCACTTGATCTGCAACATACTGCTTTGCTATAGATACTGGACTCATACACAGCTTGACATGATAATATTGCTTGTTGCCCGCTAATAGGGCATGTCACTACTTAATTTTCTCTAATTGGTCACTTTTGCGAGCATTATTAGCAACAAACATTATTTCAGTGCATGGCAAGTAGATGAAAAGTCAATTACAATGTTGTTCGGCTGCTATCTGCTACATATGATCATCATAATCAGCTATTTATATAGTGCCACTACACATGAATCATTCACTAAGTAACTGTTACATAATATCACTCATGCAGTAAATAGTGTAATTACTTTTTTGTATAGAATTTCCTAATTGATGGTGTTTATTCAGAGTGACATTCAGGGCCGCCGTCAGAAAATGTGAGGCCCAAAAGGCTTGGTCCAAACCCCCCCGATCAACCCCGATTTTCCCAGGCTCACTGGACACAAGGGCGGAACTGTGGTGCACAGAGCAAGTGCATGCTACACCCCTGTTAGTGGACTGTGCTCTCCTGCTTGTTATTGTAGCATTCACAGTCCGCTGGTTTCTTGTCTGCATCCTGGAATGTTGGGGTCTCATTGAAAAATGTTCAGGTGCATGAATTATGAAAAGCTGATCAGTGCTTGAACACAGTACATAACACAGATCACACAATATATAATACATACAACCAACCTTCATAAGGCCCAAAAGTTACCCTTAAATTTGAGACTGAAAAAACAGCCCAAAAATGACCTTATCACTCATCCCAAAATGCCCCCACATGCCTCTCACTTAGTCCAAAGTTCCCCCACATGCCCACCAGACCTCCTCACATGCCCACCAGACCTCCCCACATGACATCAGACCTCCCAAAATGCCATTTACATGCTCAACACATCTTCCCTCATGCTTCTTACCTGTCCTTCAGGCCTTCCCACATGTCCCTTACCTATCCTCCAAAAAAAATTCTTTATATGCCAATGAGATCTCCACAAATGCCACCCAGACTTCCACACATGCCCTTTACATACCCATCAGACCTTCCCATATGCCACCAAGACCTCCACACATGTCCCTAACATGCCATCAGATCTCCACACATGCTAATACCTAAAACTTCTCAAACATGCCCATTTAAACATTTATTCATTAATGAAAGTAAGCCAAAACAAAGGAGTACATTTTCTCCAAGATAAACCATGTTAGAATGCAAGGGGGGAAAATTAGTTTATTGTTTTGCACATAAGTTAAATGCTGGCTATTTTTTTATGTAGCACACAAATACTTGATAGCTGTATTTTTACACTGAAATTAAAAGTTGATCTACTAAATGACCTACCACAAGTATAAATCTTCCATTACATTTTAAATTTACCTTCCCCTCCAACGTAATATGGTTTTACCTAGGTGCGAAGTTACTGAGTTTTTTTCCTTTCCTTTCCTTAATGAATCAGGCCCATAGACTCTTGAGAGTCCTCCATACCGTCACTGGTCAGAATGGGATTTATTGCGGGCAAAGCACTCCATCTTTGATCCTGTGCAGCGACCATGGCAGGAAGATGAGTGTGAAGTCCGGTCAGACTATCACAGGGGCGGGCCCGGCTATCAGTGGTGTGGGTGGAGCGTTTTCTCCTTGCCAGACTGATATTGTAGCAAAAAATTAATAGAGGCACATTGCCACCTTGTCATTGGCGGCCAGCAGGCCCTCTGGTGACTCTGGGCCATTTACAGGAGTACTCCTCGTACCAGTGCAATTTATCACTATTAACTTAACCCTTCTCTCTTTCCCCTTCTTTCTCTCTCTCTCCCCCCTCTCACCTTCTCTCTTTCTCTCTCTCTCTCTCTCTCTCTCTTTTCCCCTCTCACTCCCTCATTTCATAAAAATAAAATAAACTATTAAAACACTCTTTCTTCATTTAAGGTAAGTCATGTCACCCCTCCCCCATTTACTATTTGTATTCTATCTGAGGATAAGGAAAATAAACATCTCTTCTTGGATAAAAGGCACATGTCAGTAGATTCAAATCATCATAAGGTGGACACACCCCTTAAAAATTAATGGGCCCTAGTTGTTTGGCTAAAAGAAAAAAATAGTAAAACCCAATGCATTTCTTTCATTACAGAGATTGCAATGATGTCACACTAACTGTAAGCTATTGTGCAAGTGCGCGATGTCCTTGGGAAGATCCATTAATGCAGCTTATTTATTTTGATTATATCTCCAGGTGACTTCCAACAACCTGATACAGTGCCGCATTATATGATTTTTTTAGTTAGTAGTAGTGCTTGAATTGAGGGTATATATGGGGGTATTGCCATACTGGCACTTCTACTGCCTTCATTGTAAGACTATCACATTCAATCCACTTAAATTCCCAATACATTTCCCATACCAACACTTCCAAATTTCCATGCCGACACTGGGTAGTAGTGTGTTTATTTTGCCATTTCCAGATACTTTTTGTTATTTTACCATATATTGAATTTGATTATTAAGTCTACTATTACAATACTACTACTGAACATGATACTTTTGGATGTTAGGTTTGTATTTAGCAATAACATTACTTTGCTATATCAATATCATTTTTTGTTTTTTTAATGGTTCAGGATTCTGTTGGTTTTCCCACCAATCTTTGCGGCTTTACAGTTTGTTGTGTATCTTTTTTCATTTTTTTTATACATTATGCAGACTATTTATGCTCCTTAAAAAGTTTTTTCTGTGCACTACAAAAGACAGACATCACCTGAAAACCAGACAGGTTGTATCACCACCCTCCCACAAACACACATACACATGAACACATGTACTTACAACCTAGGGAGAAAGGATTTGCACGTACAGTAAACAAACAAGAAAGGCAACAGTTGAAAAAGTGCAAAATACAAATTAAGAAAAATGTATATTTTTAGGGCCGTTGTTTTAAGGGAAAATTGCATAATAGGCTCACAGTATATTCCTAAACCTTTAACTTCACTTTGAATTTTCATAATTTTTATATTCCATGTTTCTTTTTCAGGGACGCTGCATTAATTTCACAAGGGTAAAGGCTGATGGAAGTCAGGCGATCTATAAGCCTCCTACTAACACTGCTGCACCAAACCATCCACCAAACCAGCCTCCACAACGGCAGCCCCCACCAGGGCCTCCCCCTCCACGGATGCCTCCAGGACCTCCTCCTGCTCGTCCTCCTCCTCAGCCCATACATTGAACCCATGCCATGGGCTTCTGTACGCTGGACTGAATTTGACTTTGTTAGAGCAACTGCACGGCTGCAGCAAAGGAAAACCCAGATTTCAGGTGCCCATTGAGTTCTGTCCTTATGAACTGGCCCCCTCCCTAGCATGATATTATTCATTTTGAAAACAAATGTGTTCTGTTATAGAATGCAATTGAATAATTTTCTTATTTGATGGCTTATTATCAGTCACTTATTTGGATAAATCCTGATTTGCTCTGAAGCTATGGATGTGTTCATTTCCTCCCACCCCTCCAGAAAATGTTTATAAGAACAATGGATTATCCACATATCTATTCTGGGCAACCCAAAGGCTTCTTCAATCTCTGACCGTGCAGCTGCCTTTAACTCTTTGGCTGCCAGAGTATCCTCATATTAATTTAGAAAGACACAGTGTTGGTCTGGCAGCCAAAGTGTTATATGTACCCAGTCTATTTATTCTGTCTGTTGTTATTTTTAAGGAAAGACAAATGGAGTTTGTTGCTGGCCAGCAAAATCTACTCCATTTGTGTTCAGGTGACAGCTTGAACTCAATACATTCCACACTCACCATCTCTTCTCGAACCCAGTATAATGTAAATTGTATACAGTTTGTTTCCATTTCCTGCTTCAAAAATCTTGGCATTTTCAGGGTTGTTTCATATTAGATGCCATCAATGCAGTTGAACTGTAGGGGTCACCAGTACAGCCCACCCCTATGGTCCTGGCCCATCCCATTGGCCCATTTTATACCTCCTTCACTGAATTAAATTGAAGCAATGCACACACAGACTGTTGTGCAATTGCTCATGCACAGATCCACTTAATCAGTGCTTGCATCAGGTTAGTGCAGGAGAGATACAGAATGGAGTCACTTTGAAATCACTTTTAGACACACTAGACCTGGTTTAAGTTGCTTAGGTCTCTGAGCCTATTATTTGCCTATGGACTGGTCTCACTGCATCTACAGTGTGATTTTGCAGACAGGGAAATACTCAATGACTGTTTTTCTTTTTGTAACTTCTGTACAGAGCATATCAATAAGAAACATGTGGCACTGCTGGGCAGTTCAAATAATTTATAAGATGTACTGACAATTTTCTCAACCTCAATCCCAGTAACTGGACGTCGCAATGGATTGGTGGGTCAACTCTTATTCCTTACACCAAAAAAAAAAAAGGAAGTACGTTCCCTGAATCTATTGAGGGATAATTGAAACAGGGTAATCTTTTGCAGATCTTTACTGGGGTTATTAAACTAATATTCTGCAAAATATTAATACAACAGGTAGAAGGGACCACTGTGGAAAAGAGGAACTGAGTTCAGATTGATACATGTTGAAAGGTCAATATGTTTAGACACGATGAGAACAGAATGTACTTTTACCCCTGTATTCAGGCACAGATTAGATTAGACTGTGATGTATTGGTAAAGCTTTGCACTGCATCAATGCCTTGTTTGCAATGTACAAACACATGTTCAATGAAGTATAATGGAGAATTGGAAGAAAATATCACAAAGATGCACTTTAGCAGGTTGAAGTTTTTAGTCACAAGTTAAAGAGGTGGAACACCATGGAAATATTATAGTCTTTATTTCTAATGAAATAATTTAAAGTGTTCATTTATATTTAAGTTAAAAGACTTTTGAAATGTATGTTGACGGTAGTTCTCCTTGAAAGTATTCAGTATGATTTATTTTAAACCCATGTTTTTTTAAATTTGTTAAACAAGGTTCTGAAAGTACAGGCTATAATGAAATAGTAGTAAGGTGTAGGAGACATATAAAGTTGACCCCTATCCAGTGAAAATAGACTCCATTCTATAATGAAAGAGGTTACAAGTTTAAATGAGAGTATATGAAAAGTAAATGGTTAGAGACTCAGACCAATATACCTTTAATCATTTGGCTCAGTATAGAATCATCTTCCATTACAATCAGAACTTTCTCATTGCTTGTAGATTTTTTTTTTCTAAATAAGCCTTAAACTTTTTTCAGGAAACATCTTCACAACATGTAACAAAGCTGGCGAGGAAGCCATCTTGTCTAGTGGAGGTTATTCAATATATCTTCCTGTAGCGTAAATATTTTACGTTCATTTTTTCTGATATTTAGAAATTTAAGGGATTTTGTACTAAATTTTATTTTTGTCTGTTTTGATAATTCAGGTATTACAATGAGAAATATCTCTGTTATGGGGTCTGTCCAATTTGGGGAAGAGGTACACAAATCCCTCCTACTGAACCACCTTCCCCCAGACTAGGAATAACATATATTTCCTATCCATACTTTAGCCAAAGACATTACTCTATAGAGATCTGATATACTATAGCCAGTAGCTGGGTGGTTTCATGGCCATCCAATCAGATGCCACATTTCTTTTGACACAGTGCATCAAATCTCCAGGTAGTGGTATGAAAAACTATGGGGTCCTAGCGGAGCATTCCCACAGGAGGGCATACATTTTAAGCAGAGTAGTGTGTTGCAGGCTATGTTAGGCAATTTGTTTAGTCATCTAGACTGCATATTGTCTGCCCACAGACTTGTGTTAGGACCTGAAATGCAAATCTTGTTACGTTTTTGGGTGCTTTGAGGATATCTGAAACGACATGTTAATATACTGCTTGACATAAAGTTTTCTAAGAGCTCTCTCGCCATTTTATTGCTCTTTTTATGTAAGATTTATTATATCATTGTTTTTATAAGTGTTTAAGGCTTCCTCCCAAGGTGTTTTAAACTTCTTCCTTTGCAGCATTCGCTTTCACAACATGTGCTGTTTGCTTCCAAATATACATGATTCTTCCTATCATGTAGAATTTCTGTTGTTCTGCTTGAGCCCCGCATGTCGGATGCAGAGCACTTCGGCATTATTGTGACTTCCTGAGAGCATCTATAAACTCTATTAAACTACATCATTTTCTTCTGGGTTGTGTACTGGAAAATGAGTTTAGAACATATATGCAATGTTTCCCATGAAAATAACTATAATCTATAATAATAAAGGTATTACTTCTTCAGAACAGGGTTGAGGCAATCGATAACCTAATCTATGCTGGACAATTCTAATTGCATACACTGAACCCTTTTTGTAGCTTTGTTGGAGTCCAACATCATTTGGACCAACACACGTTTTGCTTCTGAAGCTTATTCTATGGCATCTTGGCTATTTCAATAACCTGGTGCAAATAGCACACTCATACTGTAAGCATAGCAACCAGTCATTAGCTTTGATTAGCCTAGAGCTTATGAGTTTTAGGAAAGTTAATATATGGTTGCTTTTAATTGGTGCATGCATCTGTGTCTTGCGCCATGTCATTAAATTAGCTTTCTCGTGTCCTACCCATGCTGCAGGTTTATGTAAGTTACTAGGAGGGAGTAATTAAGAAGGCAGCATTAACATATAGCGTTATAGTTTCAGTAAGTCAATGTTTATATCATACTGTGTGACACACATCCAGGTACATGTGTATACAAGCTTTATAAAGTCATGGTATAATCCTTTCCTATCTGACAGTCAATAAAAGGTGTCAATAAAAATTGCCTTTTCTTGCATCTGCCTTGTGTTTGCTGATGATTTGCGTAACCTTTCCTTCGCCCTCTATCAAGCATCTGTGTCCGAGCACTGACGTGTTTCATAGTTATGAGCACAATTTGTACCAAAAGAAATAATTAATTAATGGTAAAAAAATATATGTACGTCAATTCTACATCACAGCAGATGTGTCCTTTGCTATTGTTTTCATTCATATAAGTAGAAGATCAGCTGACAATGCCTTATGAAGATCTTAGAGATTTGTACTCATTGATAGGGTTTGCAAACTAATACTCTATCTTTTATCTCCACTTTCTGTGTTTAATATGCATGTGTTTTTAATTTGTCATATTACTTTAACTCATACTGAAATTATTCATATAAAAATAATTTTTCAGCACCACAAAATAGTTTAAAAATTGGAACAGTGATATTAAAGTTCAAAACCAATTATCCATGATTGTAATGTGATATATAGTTAGTTAAAAAAAAAATGTGATTTAAAAATAAAGACAAATTGCATAAAAAGCAATGAACATATGTAACATCTTAAAGGTTAAAACTCAAACGGTGGTCACTAAAAAAACTAAAAAATAAATCAGAAAAAAAAAACCTGCTCATTTATTAGTAACAATCTGTAATGTTGATGTAACTGAAGGATAAAATAATAGTTTGTAACAGCCTATAAAAGCCAAATGCTGAGCACAATTTGACCAGTGTACAGTGGTGCTCAGTTTTGACTAGTAAGCATACCCAATCAAATGAGTATACAATGCTGAACCATTTGACTTGTAAACATACCGAGCACTGGATTATCTGACCAGTAAATCATTTGATAACTATACAATTCTAAGAAAACAACCCCCCCAAAAATGATTCAGCTCTGCACTTACTTCTGCCACTCTCTGCGCCTCCCGCACAGCCAGCGGGGTCATTGGTAACTGCAGACTCTCTCTCTTCTGCACTGACCTCCAAAAGCTAAAGGTTTCCTGTGTCCCCCAAAAATATTACAAAGTTTTGGTGGCCACAGCAAGTCTTCTGTTGTCCAAAGTTGCCTCTGAAGTAAAAGCATCATAGTCACTGTGAAGGACAAAGCTGGAAAGTGTTAATGTTTGCGAAGGTTGGCAGTGCAAAAAAACCTATTATGGTTGTTGGTATGCAAAATAGCAGTTGTTGCTTTTTTGGGGGTGTGGGATGTTTGTATTTTCTTAATTTCAATTTAAAGGATGCATACATATAGTGCACAGTATATGAAACTAGCAATTATACATCGCAATAACTATTAATACTCGAGTCTCTACTCTAGAGGGACTGTAATCATCGATTAACTTAGAACACTAACAAAACAAAGCCAATAGTAGAGCGCTCTTACAAAAGCGGCGTCACTAGAATTGAAGTGTCACTAGAATGTCACCTCTTCATCTCATATAGAATATATCATACGAAATAGCACTTCACATAGGCGCTAATGTTGAAATCACAAGAATATGTGACATTCATATTTGAATGTCTTCGCACAAGAATTGTTATATTAATACCATATAGGTATATGGATCAAATATATCAATATAACAATATAATGTGGATAAAATCAATAATCAACCACAAAGAGAGGAACAGCAAGGAGATAAGGAATATCAACCATTTAGTCCAATAGTCCACATAAGCTACTCCGCAATAACTGCCTTGGATGGTGATTTCTTATGGAACATCAATGGTTAGTTCATATCACGATAAAACTTTCTCCTTAATGACTTCTTCTCCATATAGACCTCCTCAGAAGATGACATCACACCATATATGTTGAGAAGAGAAAGAAATCCTCATAGTGTATGATCCTTTAAAAAGACTTTTATTAAAAAATATATAAAAACATAAATATAACAATCCTGGACTGGTGTAAATGGCTGCTTACCAGAGCAAGCTGAAGATCAGTGCACATAACAAGATCTTTGATCACAAACGGGAAATACCCTGCCTCATGAAGCAATGACAATCACAGTCAGAAACAGAAAGTCCCACACCAACGCGTTTCGACCCTCTAGGGGTCTTTTTCAAGGTGAATGTTCAAACAGAGTGTGGGTCTCCTTTATATTGTGTCAAAAAAAGCATCTACCAATCATTTATCGGCGGTAATTAACATTCATAAAATCAAATACACAGAGAAATGTATATAAAGCTTCCTCTTATTAACTTATATAGTACAAGTTAACCCGTGCATGATACTCATGCATTCTAGTCAAATCAAGCTACTTAAGGTGTTAAAAAGGTTCTTGTCATGCATTTGGGGCTAGGCCAGGCCTTGTCACGACTGATAATGGGTACCTGCTGTTGTTGGCGCAACTCAGAGGAAGGCGCGGAGTCTAACGTGCCCCTGGTATTCACCAGGAACCCCCGCAAGGAAGTATGGACTCTGCTGCAGGGACATGCAGGTCGCAGTCCTTCCTAGAGTCCACAGCGAGATACAAGGAGGTGTCAGACAGGCTGGGTCAGCAACGTTCAGGTAGAAGAGGTACAAAGGGAAATCCAGAAGAATGGTGAGGCAAGCCGGGTCGGTAACTTTCAGGGAGAACAGTACAAAGGCAGAATCCAAATAGAGGTGGTCAAACGGTCCGGGTCAAAAGGTCACAAGCAGCACGAGGATAGTCAGGAACGAATATAGCAACTGGTATACACAAACGCTGGAGGCAGGAAGACCTGATACTCTGGCACTGGTGAGAGGGCTGGAAGAGGTTTAAATACTGTGGTAACCAATCAGAATCAGCGCTGCAGCGCTGTCATACCTGCCGCCGGGAATCCTGTTCATAGCGTCCCGTTGCCTAGCAATGGGGCGCGTCATCACACCCAGAGGTCGGACGGCAGGGGAATCCGGAAGTGATGCGTCTGGTTGCTAGGCAACCAGACGCGCTGTCAGCAGACAGGCGGCCGTGCGGAACGGCGCCTGACAGGCCTCAGGGGAAGAGCGTTACTTCCCGACGCAAGCGCCCTTTTTTAACGTGGTTTTGTCCACATGTCACCACCTCATCATTTTTCTCCATCACCTCATCATTCATCTTCATCGCCACATCCTTCATCAAGCTACTTAAGGTGTTAAAAACTCCCCACTGTCACCCCCGGCAACCACCAACCAATCCCAACTGTCACTTCTCCTTCAAGAAATATATAGGTCAGTGTATAACTCTGCCCAGCAGGTGGCGCTGCAGCTTGTTTTTTTTTTCACACACGCCACTAGGCATTTATATAGTAGATAATGAAATCAAGAGAATTCTTTATATCATAATCTATATAGATAAAAACTTTACTTGCCGTAGTTCCTTATCCAGAAGATCACATGACTTGTATTCCCCTCCCATAGGTCGTAGGAGAGCATTAGTGCTGCATGCTATAAACTGTAGTTCTGTTTACTGCACCATATATACAGGGGAAATGTATTAAACCTTCAAGAGAGATAAAGTGGAAGCGTTGCCCATAGCAACTAAGCATTTTCAGTCATTTTATAGACTCTGCTAGATAAATGACAGAAGCTGATTAGTCATAATTGCCAACATTATGTTGTTTACGTCTGGGAGTTCCTGGAGCGGGGTACTGGTGTAGGGGGCAGGGCTTTGTGAATTGCGCCATTTTGGCCCCGCCCCCAGTGACTTGATGCCTATTTGGGGTCTTTTTACAGCTGTAAAAATTCCCCCCTAAGGTTTGATACATCTTCCCTATATCCTGATTGCACTGATATCAATTTTAAAAGCAAAAAAGTGACACTTTATAATACTCTGAATTTTGGTCTTTTTCATTTGCATATTATGGAAATAAAAAATAATAATGAAAATGTAATTAACTTTGCAGAGCTCAACATGTCACTACTAGTTTTTGTATAAGTGATTGCCCTTTTTAAAATATTAAAAATGATCTGACATATTAAACTTATCTGATCATTTTAACAGGACTATAACTCATCTAATGAGATGTAGTATATATGCCTACAGTATGTGTAATAGACTAGATCTATGTCTCCAATCACTTCTCTCAGCAGTGTTCCAGAGCCAGTGATCTAACTGAACTAACTGAGCTAAATGAACTAAATGAACTACTGAGTGAAATGAGTGAAATGAACTACTGAGTCAAATGAGTGAAATGAACTAATCTTTTGAACTAATCTTTTGTGTGAACTAGATCAGAATGAACTAATCTTCAAAATGAACTAGATTTCCCATCACTAGAGAGCATGTGATAAAATTAAATCTGATCACGCCCATAGTATGGAACATATACAACTAACACCACACGATCATGTGACACGAATCGTCAGGTCCGGTAACCATAGTAACGATCCCCACAATACTAAAACACTGGCGAACCAAAATGTACAAAAATCACTGAAAGACCAACTTGTATAATACATCTTCCAGAGTGCATACTCGCGCGATGCTGATCGCATAGGAACAGAGGCATTAAAAATCCCTGTCAATGTTTTATAATGACAATATAAAGAGGTTATACCTATCTAGTACATATTGTAGTATAAATCAATGGAAATACATGGGGTCTCATTGTAAATCCATCCCCTCTTTCTCATAAGGCAGGTAAGGATACTTGAGGATATATTTGATCTAACAAACTCTGCCCCTATATATGTAATAGTGAGAAGGTAATATTCCTCACATAGTCACATGATATCAACACCAAGAACACAGGACATACAAAATGCCTCCCAAATCCCATGATTATCCAACATTAACAATCAATTAACATTGATATAAAATGTACTTATCTCAATATAGAAATAACAATTTAGAAATGTCACACATATTTGAGACAGATCGATATACCATAAACCATAACAATTTACATAAAGTGGAGACACACAATTAGTACCTCCCTACAAGAGAAAGACAATAGATCTATCTGAAAAAACGGAAAGATATTACATGTTATTATTGAAATAGTCCTTATATATAACAAGAAGGTAAGTATATATACTAATAAAGGACTATGTTGATGCAATAAAGCTTTCAATAATAAACATATCTAAATAAATGTGTGTGAATTATAATTAATGGACTCATATAAGAATTCCCAAATGGATAATTTGATTTTTATAAAAACCATTGGAGTTCAAAATTAGCATTGAGTCCATTTGGCGTTAAGGTATTCAGTTTGTGGATAAGAAACATTTCTTTTTTTTGCTAATTTAGAGACAATGTCTCTATCCTTCCAATCTTTTTCAATTTTGCAAATACCCATAAACTCCATTATTCCTTTTGTTGAGTTATTATGCTCTTCCTTAAAATGTTTGGAAAATGGATGGACAAGCAATGAGAATGGATAACTTAGAACACTGTCACAAGCCTCAAGCCACCTGGTTCACTCCAGTGTCCTCCTGCTTTGGGCAGGTACACAATGTATGGTCCAGGGATGATGAAGATAAATGTTCACAGAAGATACATGGCAAGTAAGGATTCCAAATACTGACCAGGTTTAACAGGAAGAGCTCAGCCATCAGTTAGGAGTTCTCCTTTGGGACAGTACTAACACGTGGTTATAGCTCCTGTTAGACTGGTCTAGGATTATACCAGTGATTGGATCTTCAAGTCTACATGAACCTTGTTACGTGTGTACCTGACAAAATCAGGAGGACATTGAAATGAACAGTGTGGCTCAAGGATCTAAGCAGCGTGCCTAGGGAATCGATGATTATAGCCTTTTTAGGCTAGGGTCTTTTAATTAGAGATGGTCACTGACCACCCTGTTTTGGTTTTGTATTCAGTTTTGGATCTGGATTACCTTCGTGTTTTGGTTTTGGTTTTGCAAAACCGCCCTTGCGTGTTTTGGTTTTGTTTTTATTTGGTTTTGTTTTGCTATTTTTGAAAAAAATACCATTTTTTTGGTCTAAAATAACCTAATTTAGTGCTCCACCAGTTTCTTAGATAAGTGAGGTAATTCTAAAGCTAATAAATTATGAATAAAACAGTTTAATCCCTGGTAGGCCGTCCTTAATTCGAACACTTGTCTGCAAATTATACAGACAAACCTAGTTGTCTACCTCCTCCATCTTTAAATATTGGGGTCAGGCGCCGCTCGGCGGCCGCCCGCCCGTCTGCATAGCAAGTCTGGTTGCCTAGCAACCAGACGCGTCACTTCCCCTTCCACCCGGCCGGCCAGCTACAGACTTGAAAGCGTTCCCGTTGCTAGGCAACGGGACGCTGCATGAAGATAGCGCTACGGCGCTAAAGGATGACTAGCGCTACGGCGCTGGAGTATGACAGCACTACTAGTGCTGAGGGCATTGGCTAGCAGCACTATTTAAGCCTCTCTGACCCCACTTCCTGTGCCAGAGTTTCAGGTCCTTTCCTGTCCTCCAGCGTTCCAGTGTTCCTGTGATTATCTGTTTCCTGACCTTTTCCTTCCTCCAGTTTATTGCCGTTTGCCTGTGACCATTGTGACCCGGTTTGCCTTAACTACCCTTTTGGATCTCCCTTTTGTACCTCGCTGTCAGAACGTTATCGACCCGGCTTGACTCACTACCCCTTCGGATTCTCCTTGTGTACCTGCATTGCCCGCACCGTTGCCGACCCGGCCTGTCTGACATTCCTCTCGTACTTCGCTATCTGACTTGTGGAAGGACCGAGACCTGCGTGTTTCCTGCAGCTAAGCCCATACCTCCTTGCGGGGGTCCCTGGTGAACACCAGGGGCACGTTAGACTCCGCACCTTCCTCCGAGTAGTGCCAACGATAGCAGGTATGCTATACTAGTCATGACAGTAAACTCTGGCGATGTCTACCAAAGGAACTGGTGAACCCTCAGCCCGGGACCTTCTCATCCATTTGGCTCAGCGAGTAGAACAGCAAGAAGCAGCCCAAGCACATCTCCTACAATGTGTCCAAGGTATCGCTACATGCTTCGATGCTTTACAAGGCTCTCTGCCTGCTACTCCAGCCATTACCACCTCCTCAGTGGCGTCCTCTAGTGTGGTTACTGTATCCACTGCAACTTCTGGCATGCGTATCCCCACGCCTGAAAAATACGATGGAGATCCCAAGAAATGCAGGGGTTTCTTGAACCAGTGCTCCATCCAGTTCGAGTGCAATGCAGGAGCATTTCCTTCAGAGCGTACGAAGGTGGCGTTCATGATCTCCCTCCTGAGTGGTCAAGCACTAACCTGGGCTTCACCTTTGTGGGAGAATGGAGACCCTCTTCTTAATAACACCGGCTCCTTTATTGAAGCTTTCAGGAGAGTCTTCGATGACCCTGGGAGAGTAGCCTCTGCTGCCACCAGCTTGCTGAACCTGCGTCAAGGCAACTTATCTGTCGGGCAATATGCCATCCAGTTCCGGACCTTAGCGTCAGAGCTGAAATGGAACAACGAGGCGCTGGTTGCAACTTTTTGGCAAGGTCTAATCGACCGTATTAAGGACGAACTAATTTCTCGGGATCTTCCCTCTGATCTTGATACCCTAATTGCGCTATGTATTAAAGTTGACCTACGTTATCAAGAACGCACCCAGGAACGTCCTGTCTCTAAGCGGGTGGTTTCTCGTCTGGCTCCTCAATTTCAAAACCCAGTTTTGCCTATGGATGAACCCATGCAAGTAGGACGTTCCCGTTTATCCCCAGAAGAAAGAGAGAGGCGCTTCAGGCAGCGTCTCTGCCTTTACTGTGGCGATTCCGGACATGTTCTCAAGGTCTGTCCTAAGAGACTGGGAAACCCGTCCTCCTAAACGGTAGCAGGGAGGCCGGTTTAGGAGTATCCACAGTTGCTCCATACTCAAAAAACACCCCTGAGCTTCTTATGGCAGTCAACCTGAGCACCCCTAGAGGTCCCTTCTCCACCACGGCCTTTGTGGATTCCGGCTCCTCCGGGAACTTCATTTCGGCCACTCTCGTTGCTGGGCTTCAAATTCCAACTCTCCCCTTGCCTCAATCATTATCATTAAAGGCAGTGGATGGGAACCATGGGCTCCATCTCCTTTATCACCTCACCTATTCGGTTAATGGTAGGAGCCCTCCATAGCGAGATGATTCAGTTATTGGTGTTGCCAAAATCCATCAATCCCATTATCTTGGGGTTTCCATGGCTACGAAGACACTCTCCGTAGATGGATTGGGATCGAGCTCAGGTTACCCGTTGGGGTACAGGATGTCATCATAGATGTCTACCTAGTGTTCTGCCTCCCGGTTCCCAAGTTGTTGCTCAGTCCACGGTTACGGAACCAAGCCTTCCAGCTGCATACGCCGACTTTCAAGATGTATTCAGTAAAACTGAGGCCGAGTTATTACCTCCCCATCGGCCCTGGGATTGCTCCATCACCTTACTTCCCGATCAACCTATACCCAAGGGGCGAACTTATCCCCTTTCTCGCCCAGAGACCTTGGCAATGTCTCAATATATCAAGGAGAATCTGGAACGTGGTTTTATTCGCAAGTCTACCTCTCCTGCTGGGGCTGGATTCTTCTTTGTCAAGAAAAAAGATGGGTCTCTGCGCCCATGCATTGACTATAGACCCCTGAATCGTATTACCATCAAGAATCGGTACCCGTTACCTCTTATCTCCGATCTATTTGACAGGATCAGCGGGGCTCAAGTGTTTACTAAATTAGACCTACGAGGGGCCTACAACCTCATTCGTATAAAGAAGGGTGACGAGTGGAAGACCGCCTTCAATACAAGGGATGGTCATTTCGAATACCTGGTAATGCCCTTCGGTCTTTGCAATGCCCCTGCCATCTTCCAGAGTTTCGTTAATGACATCTTTCAAGACCTGTTGTATACCTCCGTAGTCGTTTATCTAGACGACATTCTAGTGTTTTCTAAAGACTTGAGTTCTCATCAAGAACAAGTGAGGGAGGTCTTACGAAGACTGCGCAAATATCATCTCTATTGCAAATTGGAAAAATGTGTTTTTGAAGTTCTCCAAGTGTCCTTCCTTGGGTTTATTGTGTCTGGCTCTGGGTTACAGATGGATCCCACCAAGGTGTCGTCCATCTTGAATTGGCCTCAACCGCAGGGTCTTAAAATTATCCAAAGATTCATTGGATTTGCCAATTATTATCGACAGTTCATCCAAGACTTCTCTTCCATTATTGCTCCAATTACAGCATTAACTAGGAGATCTGCCAATCCTAAGATATGGTCTCCAGAAGCTGTTTCTGCCTTTACTACTCTGAAGAAAGCCTTTTCCTCGGCCTCTGTTCTCTCTCAGCCGGATCAACAGCGACCTTTCTTTGTGGAAGTAGACGCCTCTTCAATTGGCATTGGAGCCGTGTTATTCCAAAAGACACCTTCAGGTACCCATTCTCCATGCGGGTTCTTCTCCAGACGATTTCTTCCCAACGAGATTAATTATGGAATCGGAGACAAGGAGCTTCTCGCTATTAAAGCAGCCTTGGAGGAATGGCGACACTTATTAGAGGGAGCCTTATTTCCGGTTACCATCTTTACAGATCACCGAAATTTGACATTCATTCGTGAAGCTCGCTGTTTGAATCCTCGGCAGGCCCGCTGGGCATCATTCTTTGCCCGCTTCAATATGATTCTTACCTTCTGTCCAGGTGCTAAAAATGGGCGGGCAGACGCTCTATCTCGTTGGTTTGATGATACAGACCGCCTGAATCCATCGATTCCTCATTGCATTATTGACCGTTCTAACATCGTTGCTATTACCAATACGGTGAAGGATGCTCCGCCCACAGGACGATCATTTGTGGAACCACAATTACGTCTCAAGGTATTGCGTTGGGCCCATTCGTCCTGTATCGCGGGTCACGCTGGCATAAAGAAGACCACATTCCTTCTCTGTCGTTGTTTCTGGTGGCCTACCATACGCGCTGATATACGGGACTTTATTGCAGCATGTACCATTTGTGCCCAACACAAAACTTCCAGGAAGGTTCCTGCTGGTTTGCTCCAACCCCTGCCTATGCCTGATGCTCCCTGGGAGAGTATAGCCATGGATTTTATTACTGACCTTCCCTGCAGTTCTGGATTTAATACCATCTGGGTTGTCATTGACCGATTTTCTAAAATGGTGCACTTCATTCCTCTTTCAGGTCTACCTTCGGCCAGTCACTTAGCCGACACATTTATCAAGGAGATCTTCAGACTTCATGGTTGCTCTAAGGAAATTATCTCTGACAGGGGAGTGCAATTCATCTCCCGGTTCTGGAGGGCTTTCTGTAAAAAACTGGGTACGGAGTTAAAATTCTCATCGGGATATCACCCCCAGACCAATGGTCAGACCGAGCGGATCAACCAGGATTTAGAGACTTTTCTCCGTTGCTTTACCGCTGATAATCAAAGCAGATGGTCACAATTCCTTCCCTGGGCAGAATTCTCACACAATCACCATGTCCATGAATCTACCGGGCTTTCTCCATTCTTTATTGTGACCGGGATGCATCCTATTATCCCAGATCCATTTCCCAATTCTTCCTCCTCTGTTCCAGCGGTGGACTCACTCTATCGAGAATTCTCTCTCATTTGGGCCACAACCAAAGCAGCTCTGCAAAAAGCATCACAGCACCATAAGACCTTTGCAGATCGCCACCGAAGAGCTACTCCTCTATTGAAGGTAGGGGATCAAGTATGGCTTTCCACTAAAGATTTAAAACTCAAAGTACCATCTATGAAAATGGCTCCACGTTTTATTGGTCCTTACATCATCTCACAAGTTATTAATCCTGTGTGTGTAAAGCTAAAGCTACCGGCTTCTTTACGATGTCATAATACTTTTCATGTTTCCCTACTCCGGCCATTGGTGCTTAACAGGTTCTTTGTACCTCCATCTCGACCTCCTCCAGTTCAAACCTCCTCTGGAACAGAGTTTGAGATAAGCCGGATTCTGGATGTCCGTATTCGCTATGGGCGACAACAGTTCCTTGTGCACTGGAAGGGATTTGGTCCGGAAGAAAGATCTTGGGTGGATAAACCGGACCTTCATGCTCCTCAGTTACTCAAGAGATTCCTTCAAACAAGGGGAGAAGGAGGAGGGCATACTGTCAGGCGCCGCTCGGCGGCCGCCCGCCCGTCTGCATAGCTGTCCATGTGGCCCCGTGGGCTGCGAACGAAAATTCCCGCGGATCGGGATCGGAATTGAATATGCCCCTATAATTGTACACAAGTGAGCTCCAATCAATTTGTGACCTCGGAAGACAACAGGACAAACCATAGCAAAAGAGATAACTACTTATGCAATCAATTATTGTCTGTTGTTTGTAATTAATTAAGAAGATGTTTTTTATTTGTCATTGCAGAGAATTTTGTGTTGATCATTGGTAACAATTCCTGAATAAAGCCATTTTGATTTAAAAGAAAATAAAATGTGCAAATGTCGAAGGGGGTGAATGATTTTTATAGGCATGAAATGACGACCATTTCATACGGGGAATTTAGTTAGATCTCAATCCATCTGCATTTCTTTTAAAGTATGTATTTGTGAGTATATATATATATATATATATATATATATATATATTTATATATATGTGTGTGTGTGTGTGTGTCTGTGTATATATATATGTATATATATTTAATTTTTCTTTTTGTTTTAGCATGATCTGCAAAATTAATTTTCAATTAGATTATTCAGTGTGAGCTTTGACATTTTGGGAAATAAAAGGATTGTCCCTTACTTCAAGTGCTAACGCTTTTTGATGGCTGAATGAATCCGAGCAATGGCTGCAAAGAAATGGCCATCGTTAGTGTGACATTTTATTGAAAGCGTCATGTGAAGAGAGAGAGACAGACTGTTCTCCTGTCATTGTGGAATAACACAAACACTGGCTGACTTTTCACCAACCCTTGTAACCGCAGGCCACCCGCCTGCCACAAACAATTTGTCACTGAAGACCCTGCTCCTGTTTGTGTCATTGTGAAGTCTTCATACGCCTCAGAAAACCAATTTCAGAGATGACTTAAAGCCACTGTGCTCTTTGGAGCAACTCAGTCAAGGGTGAGGTTGGATGCAGTGCACAAAGCTATTTCATACATTCCTCCTTATTTCAGCTGCAACTTCCTTTATTATTCTGCAAAAATTAGAGTAACCAGTTACATGGACGACATATAGGGCACTGACATCTAGAATCTTCACAGAGTTTGCAATCTATACATGTGCAGCCATGGTCGTCAAATGTAACACTAAAAAAGTGTTCTTGAATAATATAAAGATCATTTGTCCCATCTCACCTTTTCCCACCTAATGGTATAGCTAAAGAGCATACTACTATTGTTCACTCAAACACTATACATCTGCTGGAATTTTGAATATGAATAAAGCACACGGATGCAAAAACGAGATTTCGTTTGTGTGATAATTTAAGTGATATCATATTTCTCCCTGCAAAATAACTTTACTATTTCACCATTTCTGAGAATGGTTCTATGGTTTTAATCAAAAGCATTTTGCAACTCCCAGTATATATAAATATATAAGTGACCAATGCAATAAAAAAAACACTAAAGTGACATGTACCACAGAGAGTTGCTATTACCCCTCACCTGCATGATTAAGAAATAAATGAAGCTAAAAATAATGAAGGTCTGATGCTAAAAGTGTAGGTTAGATATTATCACTATATTCACCATCTGCGAAGGACCAGGATATGGCCATGTATCTTGATTTGCACTTAGCCGACTAAGGGGGCAATTTATCAAGCCTAAACTCCTGCAAAAACTGGACTTATCTCAGGAGAAAGGCTAAGTATTGGAATGATTTATCAAAGCCATAATGCCAGAGATCATATATTTCTCTGATGTTCATCTACTTTTCACTTAATGCTGGTGTCCCATAGCTCTATGGGGACAGAAAAATTAGTCTACTTATCAAGCTGTGAAAAGTTTAGCTTTCCACATATTGTGAAATGGTAACGCCATCTGAAGAGTAAGTTTATACTGTCAGGAAGTAATAGAGAAAGCAAGTGTTTCACTTTTGCATTAAGCTAGCGGCGAAAAATAACACTGGGTTGGGGGGGTCGAACCTCCGTGGGACATATCGTTTTTGTGGCTGCACTCCGTAAATCTATTTCTTATCGATGGGATAAGCGACGATAATAAATGATAACTGACATGCATAAAATGCAGACATTGATAGATAGGCCCCTACTAATAGAGCAAACTGACATTTACAGGAGAATACTAAACAGCCCATTTAAGGCAATATACAATTTTTGCAGCCCTTCTTATGTTTTTTATTTTTAGCATTCTAAGGGGGGAAATTCAATTCAGCTTGAGGTGCCTCACACGTCTATTATACATTGCTGGGGGAACCATTCAATACCAAGACCTGCAATGTTCATCGCGCCTGTAAATAGGGTTAAGTACACGGTAGCAAAATGAGAGTAGTCAAGCCTTATTTCTATTTGCAATGTGAATCGCGAGTCCTAGAATTGAATAGCTCATCCAGCATTCATAGCATATAATAGAGACAACTTATGCTGAATTGAATTCCCCCCTAAAGGTGATTCACTAAATATAAAGCATAACCTTTCTTGAAATTCACTCAAATCCCAAATCATATGTTCAAATGTTCTAAAGTAGGCCTCTCTGAAGCAGTCTCTAGACCCTGACCTTTACATTACTAAGGCTTTTCTGCAAATATCAATTAATCAAGCTGAAACCTTACAGTGATACAAAAATGAAAAAAGTATGTTTTCTTTATAAAACATTCTGTAGATTAACTCTCTTAGTGTTTGCACTGTGATTACTCTAGCTCTACACAAAAATTCAACTGAATTTACATGATTAATTAAAATAACATTGAATAATAATCTAATTTCTATATTGAGCTGTGCTTCTTTAAGAGAAACATTTATGGCAATAAATAGACTGTGTTATAGTGCCACCTGCTGGTCATACACTGATTGCAATTGTTTAACATTGAGCATTTTCATTCAAAAATTATTTCTCCCAAATGTGAAAGTGAAACATTTTTCTTTTAAAACAGTCCAAGTTTTTTACCCCCCGAAGATTAAGACATGTGATTTAGATATTAAATATTAGCTAACATGGATTAATTGAAATTGTTTGTTTCAGGGTTTAATTATTCTGAGCTCTGAGAATATTTGAAGAAAAGCATACCACCCTTCCCCCTCGCCTACTTCATTTCATTCCCTCTTTACCCCTCCCATCTGCACATGGGGCAGCACAATGGTCATTATTGCTCCCTTACGGTGCTGAGGGCATTGGTTTGATTCCAACCAGGGCACCATCTTTGTGGAGTTTGCATGTTCTCCACATGTTTCTGTTGACTTCCTATGGGTGCTCCAGTTTGCTCCTACAGTCTAAAGAGTTACTGGTAGGTTAATTGGCTGCTGACAGAAAAAGACGCTAGTGTGTGTTTGGTAGGGAATTTAGCTCCAGTGTGGAAAGGACTGATGTAAATCATTCAATATTCTAGGTACAGTGCTGCCTGATATGGTAGCAACATATATATATATATATATATATATATATATATATATATATATATATAAATGATAAATAAATGTGGATTTTGCAAAGCATTCAAGAATTGGTAAATGTATTGGGGTAATTAATAGAATGTAGGGACCTGTGAGGGCTATTAATGTTATCTGGCAGTGATGAGGTTTTAATGATATTTGGGTGTAACAATGTTAGGTGAGGGCTGGTGTGGTTATCAAATATGTCGTAGCTCTTTATTAAATGTGGGAGCTATTAATGTAATATGTGATGGGTGGGACTATTAATGTATTGTAGGGACTATTAAAGCCATGTAGGATGTCCAATAAATGTGGGTGCTATTAATTTAATGTCAGGCTCATTTCGAGAAATAGGCATATTTATTAAATATGAATGCTCTTAATATAATGTTTGGCATGGTTGGGGTAAATAAGCCTATTTATTAAATGTGAATGCTATGAATTTAATTTTGGGGCTAGTTGAGATGAAAGAGGCAGCACGGTGATTAAGTGGTTAGCACTTCTGCCTTACAGCACTGGGGTCATGAGTTCAATTTCCGACCATGGACTTATCTGTGAGGAGTTTGTATGTTCTCCCCATGTATGCATGGGTTTCCTCCGTGTGCTCCGGTTTCCTCACCCACTCCAAAAACATACTGTAGGTTAATTGGCTGCTAACAAATTGACCCTAGTCTGTGTCTCTGTGTGTGTGTTAGGGAATTTAGACTGGAAGCCCCAATGGGGCAGGGACTGATGTGAATGAGTTCTCTGTACAGTGCTGCGGAATTTGTGGTGCTATATAAATAAATGGTAATAAAAATAATAATAATTTATTAAACATAAAGACTATCAATTTAATGTTGAGGAGCAGGAGGCCTAGAATGTTCTACTTGTTGTTTAGCTTTCCAGGAGGTGAATGTTACTTAGAGTTTTATTCAAAACAATTCCCCAACATTCCAGGATACAGCCAAGCAGCAATTGAATTTAGGACACAAACAGCAGCAGGAGGGAGTCAAAGCTGCAAGAACAAGTAGGAGAGAGCAGAACAGTCTGCAGACTTTCCAATTCTGGTTGGACAGGACTTCGCTGTCAGACATATGTCTGATTGTATGGTAGAGAGGGCAGATATGTCCCACTTCACAGTGCTCTGCTTGTGAATGGGCACCTCATGAATGTATAAGCTGCAGCTATACTTTACAGGGCAGTACATACCTATTAAACCGGTACAGTCATGAGCTGCACTGCCCTGGCACCTCTGTTATTACCTGTTGTACGAGAACAGTCTGTGATCCTTAGCCCCATGTGACAGATGAGGTTTTACCAAGCGGAACTGTGGGATTCATGGACAAAAGGGACTTCATTTCTGTTCTATCCATGACTTCTGTGATCAAATTAAAATATGCAAAATATTTAAAGATAAAAGATTATTATCATTATCCTCCTTATTGCTTGCTGGGTTCTCTGACTGCATCTGCAAGCAGAAATTGCTAGATTATGGAGTCCCTTGGATCAGTGTCTAGCATTTCCAGTTTTCCTGCATTATCAGACTTCTGCTGTAAACACGACTATTGCTTTTTCGTCTTCTGTGTATTACATTCTGGCTTTGACCACTGCTATCTCTTCCTGTATACTGGACTTCAGCTGCAGCTTGCTCACTGTTTATTCACTTCTGGGATTCAGACTTTGTCTTTGGAGTATAACTGCTGTTAGTCTTTACCTGAGTGCTGGACTTTAGCTGAATTTTTAGCTGCTGTTTGTCTGGTTCCCATGAATCTGGTTCTACCCTGTGAACCTATCTGTTTCTGCATTATTACAGATGCATTAGATCTGTATGCTAATTCCCTTGATGTTACTTAGTTATGTACATATCAGGATCTGGCCTAAGTTTTAACATTGCTCAACAGGCTGCACCAGTGTTCGCTACCTATGCTGCTGATAACTGCATGAATTCCGCTGTGAAAGACCTTGATCCTTGTTTGCAGGTCTGCCTTTACTACTTGTTCTTTATACTATATCATTTCTAGTTGGCGCATCCTCTTTGTTAGATTTATATATTGTAGCAGTGGCAACATGCTACAATTTGTGACAGTAAGTTGTTGACGCAAACTAGTGTGACTGGATCACTGAAAAATAACTCCTGGTATAAATTTATTTAAAGGAAATAGCACAGGGCGCTTATTTATATAATTGCACATGCACTTATTTTTGATATTGTGTATATTTTGAGATAGGAAATCGTTATTTCTGAGATGAGGGTAGAAAATTAGTTTTTCTGTTTTAACCTTTCTAAAGGAAATGTCTTATTTCTGATGTATATATCCGATACAATGAGCCTTTGTTTACAAAGTCTTTTGTGTATTGGGATGTGTCTTGTATGGAAGTGTCATTGTTTGAACATTGTAAACAGCATGTGATGCAGGACATCAGAGCGTCTCTAGAATTTCATAGATATGTGTAAATATTGTTGGCTTTGCAATGCATGTAAATCCATGTTTGTGTAAACATATTAATTCCTGATTCTAAAAATAGCCTGTGTCCAAACTGTATAAAAGGCACTGACTTGTATTGAAAAGTTGTTCTTCCGATTTCATCTGACCTGATCACTGGTATCTCCAACCAGTGTGAGAGCAAATAAACATCACTTGCTTCAAAGACCTGCTTGAAAACATCTTCAATATTGCTGAATTCCTGTGAACTGCAGATTAGACCCTAAATCTAATCCGTTCTCCGGCTGTTTCTGAGGTTGGACCCAGCTTTTCCGGTACCACTGCTCTGCCTGCTACACTGCAGCCCTGGTCAGTGTGATAGGTCAGGGAGGATCCATCCACAGCAACCCTGATCTATAGGAAGAGATCAGGAGTACCATCCAAGGTACACCAGTAACAGGGTACACTTGCAGAGTCAGTTACCCAGAAGAAACCCAATTTTGGATGCCGTTAAGGAGTCCAGTGGTGGCAGCATTTGTAAGCCCCTCCTACTGCGGAAAGAGGGCGCATTTGGGCTAACAAAAGGTAACGGTGGCAAAGTAAGCCCAGCCGGTTCCCAGCAGCAACAGACAGGGTGACATAGGCAGTCCTTCCTGTCACAACTAACCTATTTGGTCCAGTGAAGCCAGAAATGCTTTGCTTGATCACCCACCAGAACAGATCAATATACGTATGTCTTTTGGAGAATCCTAGAGACCTATCTGTGGCTTATTCCCCCACAGCATACCAAGTAAAGATCATGAACATGCCCTTGCATTGCTAGGCTCGCTCACTACCTCTCCTGTTCCACCTCTCTGTTCCACTTCTCTGAGAGCAGACTGAGATTTATCCTTGACTACTGTGCATGTGCAGTACCTAAACCCTCTTTTTGTGCTTATGAGTCAGACTTAGGTCCGAATCTACATCAGGCCCCATGTGTGCGAAGTTTGTATGTTCTCCACATGCTTCTGTGTGTTCCCTCTAGGTGCTCTGGTTCCTTTACACAGTTCAAATATACTGGTGGTATGTGTGGTAGAAAATTTAGACCAAAAGTTCCACCGCGGTAGTGACTGATGTGAATGATTACACTGTGTTTGTAAAGCACTCCATAATATGTAGGCACAATATAAATAACCTTTAATAAATAAATGTTTACAATCAAACATTCCTGGTCGGTGCATTGTTGATTGGCCTAGAGTTGAGGAATGTGTCTACTTGTATGTTTGATGTTTTGTGGAGTTTCAACTTATACATTATTTTTTAATAAGTCTGAAAAATGGAACAGTATAATAAATTATATAACTTCCTCTAAAAGTATGGTTTACTATAGCTTGCACTATTATTAAATTTGCTGACAGATGTCATTTCCTTTAACAAATGGCAAAAATATTTTTAGGCAAGAATATATCATATCTTGCCATCATCTGAATGTCTCTTAATTTGTTAGTTTTGTCTCTTTCTATAATTGTGATTTAAATCTTGTAATGGGAAAAATATGGGGAGTATGGCTTATTTCTGGAATGATGTGAAACCTAATTAAGGCTTCATTTGGAGGCTGATAATTATATTGACGAGACAGCTTCATTTGTTCTCATTAAACATTTAAACACAGTGAGAGGAAGAGAAAAAGATCTGCAACTTATCTTGGCAATATTTTACATAGATGTGTATGTTTTATTTTAAAAAGTATTGTCTTTAAAATAAAATATCTTAAAGATAAAGTACATGTATTGAAAAAATTCCTTTACATGTAGCTTGTAGAGTTAACTTAGTTGTTCACCAAAATGTTTATATGCGCATTTACCAATATTTATTCCAGGTCACATTTTTCGCAAAATAGATCAGTATATGTCATCATCTTTGGGATAGGCGGAATAACAAACCAAAATAAAATGAAATACTTTATTTAGATCGAGGCTGCCTGGGGGGCCTTGGGCTGCCCAATCTTAAGTTATATTACTATGCTTCTCAATTTGCGCAGATGCGTCATTGGCTGGAGGATTCTCAGGACGGTATGCTGCATAATGATTTGATTAACCAAGTGGACTCAAGATATACACCTCTGCAGCTGCTATTAATGGATAAGTACAGGAGTAAAGGTGCAACTTTAATAATACAGGCAGTCCGTATATGAAATCCGGTGCATTTGATTTTGCATTATTCTGGCATAGATCCAGAAACTCTACTGTTGTGTAATGGATAATACTTAAAATTATTCAAAATGAAGAGGATGAATTCTTTAGCTGCTATGAAATAACAATGATGGGCCAGCAGAAAAACTTAAAATCTTTTTGAAAAAATTCAAACTGAATATGGGGTCCCTAGAACAGCATTTTATAAATATTTGCAGCTTTATCATGTTTTAATGGTACAGTTTGTAGAGTGGATGCCCCTATGAAAAACACTCTGGGTCTGATTCATTAAGGCATGCAAGATGAACGTATTGTGCGCTTTTTAAAAATGCTTGTAAAACAGATATACGCACGTCCGTAATCAACAAGGTTTGTAGATACGTCTGTTGATGAATACGAGTCTAGGTTCACTCTGCTCTAACAGACAAGACACTGCAGGATATGTCCAATACATACTGTATTTTGAATATAAAGCGACAAAAGAACGAACAGGAGAACAAAACTATTCAATGTTACCTGTGTCGAAGTCGTATAATTGGATGAACGAAAGTATATTAGTTAATATTGTTTTATCGTGCAATTGCACTCAGTATGCCACGCTACATGTGGCATGGCGCGATCACGCGGTAAAATACGCACCACACACTCGCACTACAACATTTAGTTATTTATATAACTCATATTCATATTGGTTCTGTTTTACAGTGAATTATGAGCAGATAGTATTTAGTTTATTATTAGTTTATATATTATGATTATATGTACACTTTAGTGTTATTTAAGGTTCAGGTTATAGGAAATGTGTCATGTCTGGTATCATTTAAATCCCCTATTCATCAGCAGTTGTCCGGTTCTTTTGCTGAAGAGATCGCACATTGCATACTGTAGTTAGTGATGTTAGGGAATAAATACTTAAAGTGATACTGACTGTAATGTGTAAATAGACTAGATTAAACTGGTTTCTGGGCGGGACAATCATCTGGAATGTTGACTCTCAGCCTTGGAGGGGGTTGTTTGAACTAGCCTATGACCTGTTTACACTGGACCCACCTGAAGTCTGGACCTATAGAAGCAAGCCACGTCATCTGCATTGTTTTCACTGTAACACTGAGTGAATATAATATAGCTGTGCTGGCACTGGCCTCAGTCTACTCTGACCACAGTATTCTGGAGTGTAGTACTGTACGCTGGTACCAGTGGGAGCGCAGCTTTGCGAGCGCATGCGGGCACGTTATGTATGTATCTTTTTGGTATTGGCTGTACTGTATTATAATTATGTATTGAACTGCTAAATTTCACATCCGCTAAAATAAATGACTTTGTGCTTTGGAAACACAAATCGCTTATGCAATGCTTATTTGAAAATGATAGAATTACTTTAATACCTGTAAATAATATAGTTGTTAATGAGAAAACATAAAAAAATAACAGCATTTTTTTTCCATAAAATACATTTGTTATGATGTTGTGAATGTCTACTGTACTTAAAATGCATTTTTAGAATTGCTCCCGATTGCAAACACATGTTCTAGCTTGCATGGGTGACCGTCAACACTATCACTCAGCCCTCTATGATACAACAGAAAAACATGTACCATTGAGATGACCAAATATTGAATCTGATGCTGCTGCGTGGGCTTTGTGCTCGAAGATGAATTGGACGTTACTGCGTGTGGTCTGGTTCTAGGTATGCTCAGAGTGATTTTACACAAAATACGGCACGTATCAGAATTTACGTTCCTTAATGAATCAGGCCCTCTGGGGTCCAGCAAAAATATTGCTTTCATTTATAAACTTTTAATAAAAGACAGTCCCACTGCCCGTTTCAAAGAGGCCTGGAACAAAGACCTGTTCTTCCCAGCAGGTCAGGTCATCTGGACTAAGGTCTTCTTAGCCACCCATGGGTGTTTTTTTAGTATTTCGGTGGGCCCTCTGCACCGGGGCATGCTGACACTTGGGGTTCCTCAAGTGCCAACATACCCTGGCAGCCATGGGTATGCTGGAGCTTGTAGCACTATATCCAACTCTAGTTTCAAATGTTTCCCATACATATACAATACTGTGCAAAAGTTTTAGACAGGTGTGGAAAAAATGCTGCAAAGTAAGAATGCTTTCAAAAAAAGAAGTTAATGGTTTATTTTTATCAATTAGCAAAATGCAAAGTGAATGAACAGAAGAGAAATCTAAATCAAACAAATATTTGGTGTAACCGCCCTTTGCCTTCAAAACAACTTCAATTCTTCTAGGTACACTTGCACACAGTTTTTGAAGGAACTCGGCAAGGAGGTTGTGCCAAACCAGTGGCGGATCCAGGGGCTTGCTGATCGCCCCCCCCTACCAGGGGCTTGCTGACGACAGCTGCACACTGTGCAGGTCCGTTCAGCAGTGACAGTGTGCTGCCCGGCTGCTCTGATTGTGTTTTAAACACAATCAGAGCAGCGGGCCAGCACACTGTCACTGCTGAACGGACCTGCACATACTGTGCAGCCGCCGGCAGCCTTAGACATCAGAAAGGGGGTGGGGCCTAAATCGCCCCCCTAAAATCGCCCCGGGTAGGACAAATGTCTAGATCCGCCCCTGTGCCAAACATCTAGGAAAACTAATCACAGATAGTAATTACAGTGCTTTTGTCTTTTGCATTTTAAAACCAGTCATGTTTTAGTTTATTTTCAAATTCTAATTCTCTTAAAAAATAAAAATAAAATATTTCAGACATTTTTGAGGGTAAAAAAATGTAATTTTATTTTTAGGTTTTCTTAAATAGTTTGCAGTATTATATATTTTTTTTTTTTAGCATATTTGACTTATGGAGTAGTTCTCAAGAAAACATTCCAAATTTTATTTCACAAGTTTGTTTACAATCCCCCACCCTAACATGGATTGTTTGCCTCATGTCTAATATTTTAAATATGTCATGTAATTAATTACAACAAAATGGAACTTCTAACCATATTGAACAAGGGTGGATACGTTTACAGTGAAATGCACTCTTTGTCCACCACAGTAATAATTGTAAAAAAGTCAATGTGCCCTTGCCCTAAATATACATCATACAGCTTCTCTCCAACAAGGAGACCACAAGTATGCCTCCCACATATTCTGCTGCAGTGAAAACTAGTCCCAGGCTGGGCAGTGCAAATGGGGAGGAGGCCACCTCATCTCAGGGCCGATCAACTTCTGCTAAAATGTGTCAAGTAAATTAGTATATATTTCACAAATTTAATTTTAAGTTTCCATAATTTTTAATCATATATAATTTTGTTGTAATCATCATCTTATGTTGCTATCACATGCTTTATTTTTTTTAGAAACATCAGTAGCAACAACGCCACCTTCTGGTTGTAAAAATAGATTAACCAGAATACTAAAGAGGCAAATTGGTTGCAATTTCTGTGTTTTAAAATCTGCCCATATTTGAATTTGAACGTTTCCACGACACATTATGATGTGAATATGGGTGGAAATATGTTCTGAATAAACAGTGCATGCTTTCCATAAGCGTAGACACACAGACAGGGCCGGATTTAGCGCTTGGCAACCTAGGCACCTGCCTAGGGCCTGGTGGCTCTCGGGGGGTCCAGCTGGGGGGGACAGGAGCAATTTAAAAAAAAAATAATAATAATTCGGCCCCTCCCCCGACTTGCGGAAGCCGCCCCCGCGATTCATGTGGGGAAGGGGGTGCCGCTAGTCGAGGGAGGGGGGGTCGGGTGCCGCAAGTCGGGGGAGGGGCCACACAGGGCTGGTGTGGTGGTGGTTGGTCTCCTCCCTCTGTGTCACATGGGACGTGCACCACATGACAGGTGCCGTCCCATGTGTGAAGGGGATGAAGACTCCACAGCTCCTAGATGGAGAAATGTAAGTTGGGGGAGGGGTAGGGTAGTATATTAATAGTGTGTGTATTATGTGTGTGTGAGGGGCCACTGTCTGTGTGTATTATGTGTGTGTGTGTGTGTGTGTGTGAGGGGCCACTGTCTGTGTGTATTATGTGTGTGTGTGAGGGGCCACTGTCTGTGTGTATTATGTGTTTGTGAGGGGCCACTGCATGTGTGTATTATGTGTGTGTGTGTGTGTTAGGGGCCACTGCGTGCATGTATTATGTGTGTGTGTGCGACGGGCTACTGCATGCGAGTATTATGTGTGTGTGTGCGAGGGGCCACTGCATGCGTGTATTATGTGTGTGTGAGGGGCCACTGCGTGCGTGTATTATGTGTGAGTGTGTGTGAGGGGCCACTGCGTGCGTGTATTATGTGTGTATGTGAGGGGCCACTGCGTGCGTATATTATGTGTGTATGTGAGGGGCCACTGCGTGCGTGTATTATGTGTGTGTGTGAGGGGCCACTGCGTGCGTGTTATGTGTGTGTGTGTGAGGGGCCACTGTTGTTCTGTGATAGCTACTGAGACACATTCGTGACAAGTAGTAAACAAAAGCAATGGCGTGTTGGTCATCCCTATCATCCGACATTCACACCTGCGCTGTAGCAGGTGTAACAGATATGGCTGAAAACAAGCGTACTCACAATAGACACATGATTTGTATAAGTCACACCTCAGTGAACACACCCTTACTGCAGTGGCGGATCAAGGGGGGAACGCGCTCGAGGCAAACGCCCCCCTAGCAGCAGGGGGCTTACAGCGGCAGCTCACTATACCTTTGTCCCATAGATTGTAAGCTTGCGAGCAGGGCCTTCTCACCTCTTTGTCTGTTTTACCCAGTTTGTTTATTAGTTTACTATGTTTGTCCCCAATTGTAAAGTGCTACGGAATATGTTGGCGCTATATAACTAAATGATGATGATGATGATGATGTTCCCGGCGGCTGACAGGCAGGCAGGTAATCCTGTCCGGCAGCTCGGATTGTGTTTTAACAATTATGGCATGTATATTGAACATCGGCAAGTAAATAAATAACACAATCAGCGAGGCTGAGCAGCTTTATCTGCTTACCTGTCAGCCACAGAGAACATGAGTATAGTGAGCTACCACTAGAAGCCCGCTGCTTCTATTAGCTAAAAAGGGGAGGGCACAAATTGCCCCCCCCCAAAAAAAAAATCTAGGCCCGCCCCTTCCTTTCTGCTCATGGCCTATGTTAGTTAGCCCCTTTCCTCTCCCACTCCGTCTCTCAAGTTGTAAGGGGTTGTTTGGATGGGTGTGGATATGAATCCTGTGCAAATGCGTAAGTTTCATTTCTGGGCATGCACATTCCGAAGTCATGCAAGATACATTACCCAAAGGGGCATACATCTAGACTTAAACCTGTTCCGTTGTCTTTTTTCTAATGAAAATAATAAGTTATTTTTATTTAAACAGAAATTTGAAAAGTAACTGTTGATGAATTTTATTGTTTTCCAATGCTCCTGAATTATGATTCCTTTGGTAACAATTGAAACAGATTTATGAATAAAGTCAACGACCTGGAATTTATGTTGATTTTATTACCTCTAGAGTATGTCACATTGTGACAGGAGACACATTTACAGATAAGGTTCTTTTATTGGGCTGTTCTAGTAGCAGATGTTGCATTTCTTCAAATGGTTACATTACCCAGACCACTTTAATAACTTCAAAATAGCTAGCTCCAGGGAAACATATTAACCATCCATGCATTTAATGGCACATTCATTAAGGCAAGACTCAGTTATGAGCATAATTAGTGGCAGAGATAGCTGATGAAGATGAATCATTTTCTTATCTGAACATCTCTAGAGAGGAGGTGTTCTCTCATTCACAGAACATTGTGCTCTGAGAACACAGCTCAGAACAGTTATGAGATGAGATAACCGTCTGTTTCTTCATGAAACCTTATAAACCTTTTAATTGCCATTCCATCTTCCATCATTCATAAAATAACATTTTAGTGACACAATCACCTATATAACGTTTGTTTAACACCATTGATCTTATTTGATATATTGCTGCCATTCAAGAACAATACAACTATAATTGTAGGATCTTTATCCAAATGTTAGAAAAAGACTAATATATAGTGAGGAGAGCGCTTTCCAGTATATTATGGCTGTATATGCTGTTCCTATTTGCATAACCAACTAATTCTGAATAAATAAAAAGTGCAAAATACATGTTTATATCTTTTGCAGAGGGTATGCAGCGTTCGGCAGTGATCTATGGCGGAGTCCTCCATAGACGGGCCGCGCCTCTGAATCTGGCAATCTTCAAATTACAGGGTAAGATTAGTTAGTCAGTGTGTGAGGGTGAGAGATTTTATGGAATCTGGATCCTCTCCGCTCTGCTGCATTTACTCTGCATTTACTCTGCATATACTCTGCATACACTCTGCATACACTCTGCATATACTCTGCAAAAGATATAAACATCTCCTAACCTTCTACTATAATTGTCATATTTTTATCCACTGTTAGAAAAAGACTGCCTTAGGGGTACTTAATAGGTGGGAATTTATCAGAGGCGTTACTAGATAAAAAAGCAGTCTGGACAATTCCACCTTTGTACTCGCTGGTTGTAAATTGTTAACCCTTTGATGAGCCACCTGCTTTCTGCATATGCAGTAACAAAAAACAGGACCTGAAGGCAGCACAGAGCAGTCCACAGAAATGGGATAACACGGTTGCAGAACTACTACTGGTGCAGCAGGTGCAGTGCATTGGGGCCCATGGAGATAATGGGGCCAGCTGCACGGGGAACTAGCAAGCTGTGAGCCCCAGTTCCCTCCTCCTCGCTTCCCTGCACCTGGGGGGCCACAGCTCGCTAGTTCCACCACTGAGCCTGGCATTATATTATTGTTGTCATCACTGATGTACAAAACTACTCCTCAGAGAAGTACATTGGCATAAATTTACTGGGATTCACTGATTTTATAAATCTAAACAAGGGTAAAATCTTGGAAAATCTTGTGTTTTTGCTTTTATTTTCTCTGTTCATTTTAAGTAAAAGTATGTTCTTTTCGAAAAAGGATAACATCCCTTGGATATACGCTAACAATTATTACCAGAAGACAGTTAAGTGAAAATAGGACCATGATGCATTTGCTGTACTGCCTGGTCTATACTGTTATCTCAACTTATATAAATTATAATGCTGTGATTGTTAAAATAGACTGAAATTCATTTACTTATCTTGTTACTCATGTTACTTGATTATCAAGGCATTATTATTGCCTCTTTCATACCAAAGGAAAGAAGAAGCAACAGATGCTGGCAAACTGAGTAAAATGTGCTGTTGGGAAACACCCCAGAAAGTCCTAGTTCTAGGATTTCTGTAAGAAGTGCCTATTTTTAACCCACGTCTTCCCGTTGTCACAGAGCAGGCACAGTTGGTAGGAAGGCACTATGTCCAGTGGCTGATACATATGGCGCTATCGCTTATTGGCCACAGGTCACTAACCCCTTCGAGGCAACAGTAACTATTGGTCCTTCAGTGAGGGTACAGCATTGTGAGTTTAGAGGGGGCGCAGTTTAGCAACAGCCAACAGCCAAGCAGTTAAGGATTAGCTCCCTGTGATAAGTGCATGCACGGCTGTCTCAACATTTCCACGCTTGGTTTGCGTAACCAGTTTGGTCAGCTGTCCCGCAGTGCTCTTTCTCTACCACTAAATTTATGTACTAAACTATGGCCTAGTAAGCCACTTTACAATGTCTCTGAGTCTTTATTTTAGATAAGCTAGTTTAAGTTGATAAAGGTATTTTGTTAAGGGGAAGATTGGCATCCACAGTACGCAACTTAAAAGTTTCTACTATAAATTCACTTCAGGAAACTTAGTGTGCCATTGAAATCTTCATCATCATCATTATTTATTTATATAGCGCCACTAATTCCGCAGCACTGTACAGAGAACTCATTCACATCAGTCCCTGCCCCATTGGAGCTTACAGTCTATATTCCCTACTATAGACACACACTCACACACAGACAGAGAGGGAGAAACTTTTTTTTGGAGTGTGGGAGAAAACCGAAACACCCGGAGGAAACCCACACAAACACATGGAGAACATAAAACTCCTCACAGATAAGGCCATGATCGGGAATCAAACTCATGACCCCAGTGCTGTGAGGCAGAAGTACTAACCACTTAGCCACCATGCTGCCCAAATCTTGGTCAATATCTTTCCAGTATTGTTGCTGAAAATTTCAGCTGCAGAGCACAGATCTTTAATACTCATTTTGTTGAACTCCCAAAGAAACTTAAGACAGTTACATCATCCATTTACTTCCAATGAACGAAAGCAGAGATTTTGCTCAGCAGAGTAAAGTCACACATAATTGAGAGGAGAGTATTTCTTTACAAGAGGCATGAGCACTAAAATTACAGTGTGAGTCATAACTATTCTTAATGTACAAGTGTCAATTATCTGACACTTGTATTATTATTATTTGTCTGTTGTTCACCCATACTAGGATCACTGAGCAATAATTTTGCTGTATCACACAACTTATTAGGTATCAGCAATGGTTGAAGTGGAAATTTAGAAGTGGTGGTATGAAAAATGTATTGAGAATGTAAGTGAATGGAATGTGATAGTGTTACAATGAAGGCAGTAGGAGAAGTGGCGGTATGGTATACCACCATAAACACCCCTACTATGACCACTGGGTATCACTATATTGGTTTAGAACACTACCTGATAAGCATTTTGGATTTTGGACCATGTTAACGTATCAAACTCCATCTTTATGTGTTCAGATCGGTAGTGCATCCGTCCCATCCCCACCCGGCTCCACCCCTAGTGAGGGGGCTTTGCGCACGCGCCCGGCTTCCTTTCATTGCAGGTACGCGGTACTGAGAACAAGCGTCCGACCGTTGCCTTGGTCGTCAAGGTGATGGCCGGGACGCAGGGGAGCCCAGGAAGCGAGTTGCGGCGGTTTTGAGTTCCACCGCGGCTCGTGACAATCTGTCCCTGGTCATTTTGGTTGGAAAGGCTTCTATTTATTGGAATAAAAAGCATAGTGAAACCATCCTTAGCTGGGAACGGCCGGGTCATGCCCGGAAGTGACGTCCCGGTCGTCAAGGTGATGGCAGGGACGCAGGGGAGCCCAGGAAGCAAGTCGCGAGGGCTGTGAGTACCGCCGCGGCTGGTGACAGTACCCCCCCTTGAGGATGGGTTAGGAAACCCTGACATCCTGGTTTTCTGGGAAATTTCTTGAAGGAATTTTTTAATGAGTCTGTTCGCATGACGTTTTTTGGGGAATCCAGGCATGTTCTTCCAAACCACGGCCCTTCAATTGGACTAGAAAGTGAATTTGCCCCTGGACTTTCCTGGAATCCAGTATCTTTTGTATCACAAATTCTCGGGGTTCTTCCACATTCACCGAATGAGACCTCTGAGGGTGGACACGTCTGAAGTTTCCAGACAAAATTACAGGTTTGAGTAGGGAGCAGTGGAACGTATTTGGAATCTTCAAAGAGCGTGGGAGTTTCAATCTAAAAGCCACTGGATTCACTTGTTTGATAATGGAAAAAGGGCCGATAAACCTAGGACCCAGTTTTTTACATGGTTGCCTAAGCCTGATATTCCGGGTAGAAAGGCACCCCTTCTGCCCCACTTTGAAAGAGCAGCTCCTACGGTGTTGGTCCGTAAAATTTTTAGATCGTAATGAGGCTCATTTTAAAGCAGCATGGACTTTTTTCCAGATGCTCTTCATCGCAGTAGCCATAGAGTGTATGCCAGGGAGCCCAGAAGAATTAAGAATAGCCAAAGAATTAGATCTAGGATGGAAACCAAGATTGCAATAAAACGGTGACATACAAGTGGAGGAATGGCAGGAATTGTTGTATGCGAATTCCACCCAGGGTAATAATGCTGACCAGTTGTTGTGAAACTCAGAGGTATATAGATGTAAAAAATTGTTCCAGGGACTGATTGATCCTCTCAGTTTGTCGATTGGATTGTGGATGATATGCTGAGGAGAGGCTGATATTTGTTCCAAGGAGAGAACAAAAGGATCTCCAGAATTGAGCCACAAACTGAGAACCACGGTCAGAAACAATATCTACCGGTAAACCATGGAGTCGGAAAATGTGTTGGACAAAAACTGATGCCAAGGTCTGCGCACTAGGGAGTCTGGTTAGGGGTATGAAATGGGCCATTTTACTGAAGCGGTCAACCACTACCCAAATAGTATTGTAGCCCGTTGAAACAGGGAGCTCAACAACGAAATCCATTGACAGGTGTGTCCACGGTCTAGAAGGAACAGACAAGGGCATAAGCTGACCGTAAGGGCGGTTTCTAGGAGTCTTGTTCTTGGCACAGACTTTACAGGACATAACATAATCTTGAACATCAGAAAACATGGGTGGACACTTAACTGAACGTGAAAAGTTTTCAGTAGTTTAAGAGATACCGGGGTGTCCGGCAGTTTTATGATCATGGGCCTCGGTAAGGACAGCCTTTCGGAGGTGAACTGGCGGGGGCCAATTTTTGGAATCTGTGAAGGGTTGAAGTCAAATCCTGGGCTAAACCGGCGTGAATAATTGTAGATAGTATAATTGGCAGTGGTTTCGGAGCTGGTGCATGATGAGAGGTAAAACTTCTGGACAAGGCATCAGCCTTATTGTTCTTAGAACCTGGTCTGTAACTGATAGAAAAACGGAAGTGAGTAAAGAACAATGACCAACGGGCTTGCCTTGGGTTCAGTCGTTTCGCTGATTCGATATATTGAAGGTTCTTATGAGTCCTTCTAGCCAATGACGCCATTCTTCAAAAGCCCATTTGATGGCTAAGAGTTCTCGATTACCAACATCATAGTTGGCCTCTGCAGAAGAGAATTTCCGGGAGAAGAATGCACAAGGGAAGAATCGCTGGTTATAAAGATCCTTTTGAGAGATTACAGCGCCTGCACCAACGTCAGAGGCATCAACTTCTAGAACAAAAGGCAAGTCAGGATTAGGATGCCTTAAGACAGAAGCGGAGATGAATGTCTGTTTCAATGCCTCAGATGAACTGATAGCTTCTGGAGACCAGTTGCCTGGATCTGCCCCTTTTCTAGTGAGGGCAACAATGGGGGCTGCCAAATCAGAGAAACTTTGAATAAATCTTCGGTAATAATTAACGAAGCCCAGGAACCTTTGTACGGCCTTTAGATTAACAGGTTGCACCCAATCGAGGATAGCTTGTACTTTATTGGGGTACATAGAAAAACCAGTCGAAGATATGATATACCCAAGGAACGATACACTTTGGACTTCAAACTCGCATTTCTCCAGCTTGGCGAACAAGTGATGATCCCATAATTTACAGAGTACTTGTTGAACGTGGAGTCGATGTTGCAACATGGACTGCAAGTATATCAGAATGTCATCCAAGTATACCACCACAAACTGATCAAGGAACTCCCGAAGAACATCATTAATAAGATCCTGGAAGACTGCTGGTGCATTACAGAGACCGAATGGCATAACTAGATACTTATAGTGGCCAGACTGAGTATTGAAGGTTGTTTTCCACTTATACCCTTTTCTGATGCGGATAAGATTGTATGCCCGCGAAGGTCGATTTTGGTGAAGATGGTAGCACCTCTGAGTTGGTCAAACAGGACTGAGATGAGAGGAAGTGGGTACGTATTTTTAACAGTGATCTTGTTAAGGTCCCTAAAGTCTATGCAGGGACAGAGTCCACCATCCTTCTTGGAAACAAAGAAGCAACCAGCTCCCACTAGAGATTTTGAAGGCCTAATGAAGCTGTCACTCACCGGACTGTTAGTTCCTCTGGCTCAAGACCGAGGTCTCTCTCTGTCTTGCCGGCGCCTGTCTTGCGCAGCGGCCGCCCGCCATCTTGACCAGGGGTCTGCGCATGTGCAAACCTACAGAATGTTAAAACCTTGTTTCTCTCCTCATTGGATGATTAATTACTTCTCACTATTTAAGACACCTGCGGCCCTTCTACCTTTAAAAAACTGGAAGTTGCTCAAATCAATTTATAGGCTATAACAGGTGCATGAAAGGGTGGGGTTATCCTAAAAGGAAAAAACATTAGCAAAAGCACCGTGGAGAGGTGGGTGGCTTAAACATACATTTGCAAATGTGTGCAACCGAGACTTTTGCATTTTTATCTACAGTAGAAATAGCAGATCTGTTGCTGGCTATAGCAGTGTGCTGGGGAAATATGTCTGTGTTTTTTCCTTTTAGGATAACCCCACCCTTTCATGCACCTGTTATAGCCTATAAATTGATTTGAGCAACTTCCAGTTTTTTATTTGTCTGAGAGGCATGTTGGTGTCAGTAGCTGAGGGGGAGTACTGACATTGGATTGCTATTTGGAGGTTTCTGGGGTACCTCTTTGGTAAGTTAGCTCTCAATTTAAAAACACATATGTATGGCCCAAATATATGGGACTCTCATTGTTTAGAGTAGGACCACCCTATTAGCAAAAGCACCATGGAGAGGTGGGTGGCTTCAACATACATTTGCAAATGTGTGCAACCGAGACTTTTGCATTTTTATCTACAGTAGAAATAGCAGATCTGTTGCTGGCTATAGCAGTGTGCTGGGGGAATTTGTCTGCCCTTCTACCTTTGCCTGTTCTTGGTCCTAATTCTGCTGAGGTACCAAGGAGTTCCCTGTTCCTGTTTATGGTACCTGTTTGCTGTGGACGCTACCTGCACCTGGACAAGTCTCCATTCCACATCAGTGGTAATACCTGTCAGCCGCAGACCTCTCCATGCTATCTCGTATCTTATCTGCACCTGGACAAGTCTCTACTCCACATCAGTGGTAATACCTGCCAGCCGCAGACCGCTCCACGCTACCTTGTATTCTACCTGCTCCTGGACAAGTCTTCATTCCACGTCAGTGGTAATACCTGCCAGCAGCAGAACGCTCCACGCTATTTTGTATTCTACCTGCTCCTGGACAAGTCTTCATTCCACGTCAGTGGTAATACCTGCCAGCCGCAGACCGCTCTACGCTACCTTGTATTCTACCTGCTCCTGGACAAGTCTTCACTCCACATCAGTGGTAATACCTGCCAGCCGCAGACCGCTCCACGCCACTTTGTATTCTACCTGCTCCTGGACAAGTCTTCATTCCACGTCAGTGGTAATACCTGCCAGCCGCAGACCGCTCCATGCTACTTTGTATCTTACCTGCACCTGGACAAGTCTTCACTCCACGCCAATGGTAATACCTGCCAGCCGCAGTCCGCTCCATGCTACCTCGTATTTTACCTGCACCGGGACAAGTCTTTACTCTACGCCAGTGGTAACACCTGTCAGCCGCAGCCTACTCTAAAGCTACATTGTATGTTACCTATTATCGGGACTAAGTGTTACTGTGCACCTGTAGTGATAGCTGCGAGTCGCTGACTCTTCCACTACACTGTATTATTGGCTGTCCGTATAGACATTTCTTCAGTTGTCAAGCATCTGCCTGTCTTAAAGTTACCTGCGTGCTAGGCACTTCGGAACTCTCTCTTCCCATTATTACTGGTCATCATACTTGCCGGGTCATCATTGTTTCTACTACTCAGAGACTATATATATATATATATCTTCTGGCATTCCCTCTTCTATTCAGCTTAAGCAGATCCGTGTACTCATTGTGTATAGCTGTATCCGCATATTCACCATACTCCCCAGTCGGCCGCAACCTGCACAGTGGAAGCCACTAAAGCCCATACTTCCTTGCGGGAGTTCCTGGAGAAGACCAGCCACTGTGTTAGACTCCGCGCCTCTGGTGGGTAAAGCTACATCTGTTAAATTCTGGGTCAAAACTCCTAGTGCCCGTGACAGAAGCCTTTCTGAAGGTTCTCTTTGACTTAATCCTGTATGTCTTGGGTTTCAGGACTGGAGAGGGAGTATAGTCTCCCCTTAGGTAATTTAGCGCCCGGGATTAATTCAATGGCAAAATCGTGTTTCCTATGAGGAGGGAAGGTGTCGGCTGCTTTCTTAGAGAATACGTCCCAGAATTCTTGGTATTGCAGAGGTAGTAACGGTGAAGCAGGCTGCAACATCCGGAGAGGCAACTTCAAACAAGTCTGTGAACAAAGGGACCTCCACTGGGTAATCTCCCCTTGTATCCAATCAATTACCGGGTTATGAAGTCGCAGCCAGGGATGTCCTAATATCACTGGTACAGATGGACAATGTCAGGAATTCTGAATGGAGGGTTCCCACCGTTAGATGTAATGGTGGAGTTTTATACAGAACCTTGCCACCTGAAAGACATTCCCCATCTAGACCACATACAGTTATAACTGTCTTGATACTGCGGAGAGGAATTCCAGAAGATTTAGCGAATCCCATGTTCGCTAAAAGTTCCCGGCGGCACCACTATCGACAAAAGCTGAAATGTTAACAGAATGAGCCCCAAAGGTGATGTGGGCGGGAATCAAAAAAGCATTTTTTAGAGGAGATAATCTGAAGACCTAGGTGAACCCACTCTCTATCTCCTAGGCCAAATCTTTTCCCGACTTGGCAGGACAGGAATGAGAAAAATGTCCCTTGGTACCACAGTAAAGACACAAGCCATGTGTCCGCCTTCTGGCTTTTTCCTCCACTGAGAGGCGGTATGCTCCTAATTGCATAGGTTCCTCTGGATCCAATGGTGCAGAAGTAAGTACTGATGGTACACCAGACGGTGTCTCTCTCTCCGCCTTTCTCTCCCTGATTCGCCTATCAATTTTAATGGTGAGTTGGATGAGGTCTTCCAATGACGCTGGCGAAGGATATTGTACCAATGCGTCCTTGATCTGCTCTGACAGACCTAAGCGGAGTTGGCTGCGTAACGCAGGATCTTTCCATTCGCTGTCGGTGGACCAACGCCTGAATTAAGCACAGAATTCTTCAGCAGAACGCCTGCCCTGTTTTAGATCCCTGAGGTGAGCCTCGGCTGAAGCCACCCTATCTGGATCATAATACAGTAGGCCTAAAGCATTAAAGAATGCATCAACGGAGGGCTTGTAGGAGGAAGACTAAATGCCCAGGACTGGGGGTCACCTTGGAGGAGTGATATAATAATACCGACTCGTTGCTGTTCTGACCCAGAAGAGCGAGATCTTAGCCAAAAATAAAACTTGTAGCTTTCCTTGAAATTGCGGAACAGTGATCTTTCCCCGGAGAAATGGTCTGGCAGGTTCAACTTAGGTTCCGGAACGGATGCCGAGGAACCCTTGCGGCTTCCTCTTGAGCAGATAGCCGGTGCGAAAGTCCTTGGACCATCTGGGACAGTGTTTGGATCTGTCCTGCAAGGACTTGAGCTGGAGAGGGGTTCGTCCCGTTACTTTCCATGAAGAATCTTTCCCAGAATTCACTGGCCGGTTAAAATGTTAGGCTGCTAGTGGTCAGATAACGAACCTACTGAACTAATAGACGGACGTCTTCACCTATAGCAGCCACCTTTTCTTTAGAGCTAGACGCGCTCACAGGTACTTGGATGCCCCAGAACTTAACTCCAATGTAGTGTAGGCTCGTTATAGGATCGTGTAGCAGCGCAGGCCCGGAGACAGTTTGGATGGTAACGGATGGTCAGATGAAAGTCAAGGTCAGGGGTCACTTGCAGGGAAGAATGGTCAGAAAAAACGCCAAAGGTCAAGGTCACGAGCAGATCAGCAGAATCCAAAGTACAGGCCAAAAGGTCAGGGTCACAGGCAATAAGGCAAGGTCCAGTAAACAGGCAGAAGGTCACAACAAAAATCCAGCAGAGAATCCAGAGCAGGTCAGGACAAGTACAAAACTAGGACGCTATGACCGGCAGGGAGGCTATCTGCCTTAAATACTAAAGGGAGCCAATCAGAGCCTAGCTCTGAAGTATCCACAGCCCCCTGCATCTGATTAAATTGTTTAGCTTATTTAGCCCGCAGGATAGTGAGGGGGCTTTGCGCACGCTCCCGGCTTCCTTTCATTGCCGAGACGCAGCGCTGAGAACGAGCGTCCGACCTTTGCCTTGGTCGTCAAGGTGATGGCTGGGACGCAGGGGAGCCCAGGAAGCGAGTTGCGGCGGTTTTGAGTACCACCGCGGCTCGTGACAATCTGTCCCTGGTCATTTTGGTTAGAAAGGCTTCTATTTATTGGAATAAAAAGCATAGTGAAACCATCCTTAGCTGGGATGGTGGTTACCCTCTGTAGGATTCAACTCACTTGGGCAGACCAGAATATATTCAAAATGAGGCTTTATTATGATAGCACAACACTGTTGTGTACCCTCCGGCAGCCTCTTACAGTCAGCACTCCAAAGTAACAATCTCAGTATCTTTCAGAGTCTTATCTTCCCAGTTTTATGGCTACTGTTGTGCTAGACAGTTTCTATGTCGCCCAGCCTGGGATAGTGGCTCACAAAGACCCTCTCCTGGTAGGGTTTCATGTGGCGACACCACAATGACTTTAAGCCACCACAATGGCCCAAAGTCATTTGTGCTCGTGTTACATACACCAGGATACTCCTAGATAGAAGGAATCCATTGACATACTGCTCTCCTTATATTCCTGGCTGTTTACACAGGGAGTAGGGTCAAGATGTCCCATTCCCCCCCCCTTTCAACAATCAGTGGACACTTAATTTACTTAGCTGTTAGACATTAGTCTTTGTTACCTTGATTATACAATGGAATGGCTTGACTGAATTAACTGTTTGGCTGGATACACTTAACAAAGTGTTGCAATATTACATCAGGGAATGACACTTCACGCTTGCTGAAACATTAAGACATTTGACACATTGTATCTGCAGCGTTACACAATCTGAGTCTGTGATACATTTTGATATAATAACATTTATATTGATACATATTAAGGCATCTTCCAATGCCATATCAGCCAGTATAGTACTGTGGAGATACTTTGCAACTAATCTGGAAGTTCTAACCTTATTACCATCTAGATTACCTGTAGACCTAGATATTGTTCTGATTACTAACAGCCCAGAACTATACCACACATCATGCCAATGAACATTTGAGACAAATGGTAATTACCTTAGCTAAGTCAAATACCTTAGCTAACACAACTTTCCATCCTGTCATGCAATATGGCTTCTGCTGTCCTGCTATTTTCACACCATATGGCAAGAGTTTTTATATTTCTAATACATACAATATTGCAGGTAATAGCAAGGGCAAAATGTACCTAATAACAAGAAATAATAATACACTTAATACACCAATGCTCTGGTGTATATACTTAGACTGGGCAAGGATTAATAAGTACAATAAACTGTGAGAAACGAGTGATGAATAAAAAGTTCTCAGTACTGTGGGACCCCATATTGTCTTATAAAGTATTTACACTCGACCAATGTCTCTAGACTATATGTGATGTATCTTTCCAGACTAGGAAAGTATAGGGCTGGTTGGCAGAGAATCGGGGGGACTCCACACTGTTTGCCCCTCCCCAGTTTTCCTCCAGCCAGCCCTAGGGCTGATTTGACTGGGGGGTATGTTATTTTTTTCTTTTGTTAACATTTTAATTTTTCACTGTTTACTGTTGGCAGGTCCAGTGGTTGTTTATCCGCCAGGCCCTCTTGCATTTCTATTTGCCAGTAGTGTGACTGTCAGCATTTTCAATGTCGGCAGTCAGTGTTTTATTCATGGTGGGATTTTCGTGTCAGTCATATTTCTGTCTGTATTTTCACAGTTGGAAATATGACTAGCACCACCTTAAATAACTATTTGATTGTAGAGAAATTGAGAACTGTAACTGTAGGATTACAAACAGGGAAAAAAGGCAGTAATTACTAAAAAATATTTCATGGTCTATGCATTGTCCCTCTTATGTCCTTGTACTCACCAACAGAAGGCAAAGGAGGGCACACAGAAATTTAGATGAAGCCTGCATCACTTTGTAGTTGAAGTTGTAGGTTGTGATCATAAAATGGCAGGGCTGAATGATTACCTCTCCAGCTGTTATATATCCTATGCAGGTGCGATCTCCTGTGAATGACTAGGCATTGCCATGCCCATATTTGCCTGGGTACAGTTGAATATTGAGATTGATTAACAGATGAAAGTCAGCCATTTTAGATATGGTAAAGAAAGGATCAGCGACTGATGTGCCTACGCCCCCACATGGCCTGAAAGCCAATCAGTGAGGAGAATGTTGAAAAGTCTCATTCACTAGCAAATAGCTTTACTAGAGTTGAGCTGCGAGCCCTAACAAGTACAATGAACAGTTGATTGGGTCCTACTCCTTTTTACATTAGTAACAAGGAGAAAAACGCCGCCTACAGGGCTGCAAAGGTACAACTGCAGCGACAGTGGAGTAACCTACGCAAGTGGCAACCACAGCTCCTTGCAGAACAGAGGAGAGATATTAAAAGGTGTATTGTCCCATAGATTGTAAGCTTGCGAGTAGGACCCTCTTACTTATCTGTCTGCATGTAATATCCAGTATTGTTTTATTACTGTTTGTTCCTAATTGTAAAGCACTATGAAATTTGCTGGCTCTACATAAATGATGATGATGATGATAATGAAGGTGTAAGTTCATAATTATTCACATTTATTTGCTTCAAGATAAGATTACTGCTATATCTGGTTCTATTAAAAAGTAATTTGGCTTGTAATAACTTTCATTGGACAAAGTACAAGGCCTGCTATTTAATAGTTATATTTCAGAATCAGTATGTGATTAATATAAACCTCCCAGATCAAGTCCATTTGAAAATGGTGTAGTGGTGTGTTTATTTGCCCAATGATCATCCATGTGTGGTATTGCATATTTCACATTGCAAATTAACATTACCTGTATGTATCTATGTATTTTGGAGACAAAGATAACATGTATAAATAAACTAATGTGTCACATTTATTCCAACAGAACGCCTCTGATGCCTATACCGCCAATATCAGGGGTTAGGGCCACAGTCAGGGCCGTATTAACCCGAGGTCTAACTGGGCTACAGCCAGGGGCGGGCTGGGACGGGGGGCAAGGGGGCTCAGAATTACTGATGTGAGGGCCGGCCTATAGGCTGGCCGGCCGCCCCCCAGAAGAAATATATCGCCGGTAAAAACCGGCGATAAATGTAATTAATGTGTGATGCGGCCGCCCACGGGATGTGGCCGCGTCATATATGACGCGGCCGCATCACTAGTCATGTGATGCGGCCGCCTGTGCGGCGTGCGCCCCCCGGGCTGACATCTGCCAGCCTGCGCTTGGCTACAGCCCAGGGGCCTTGGGCATTCAGGGGGCCCTTGACAGTGCTCAGCGGCATTAGTGATCGATCAATGCTGCTGAGCACTGTAGCCCTTCCACGGCGTCAGTAATCTCCTAACTGAGGAGATCTCATGAGTCTCACTCTCACGAGATCTCCACAGTAAGGAGCATACAGCGCGCCGCGGAAGGACTACAGTGACAGGAGGAGAGCAGAAAAAGGTAAGTGCTTGGGGAAGGTCGGCGGGTGACTCACAGGGTGCAACCCGCGGCTCACAGGGGGGGGGCCTCACAGGGGATTGGTGGCCCCCTTAGCCAAGGGGCCTCCATTCCCTTAATCTGACCCTAGCCCCACTAGGAGCCCCAATAGGAGGGTCATGAAGAGACCCTGGAGGATGCCCAGGAGGAAGGCCAAACCCAAGCCACTGCAGAAGAATGCCAGCATCTTGATGTTATAATCTAAAAGTGTAGTCCTCAGAAATAAATTTCCTAAATGTGACTTTCCCTAGGTCTAGGCAAAGTTTGCCATTGCACAGGTGTCTCACATAAAAATACTTATTATGTATCACATAATAAGTCTTTGCTGCCAATCAATTTACTCACACCCTCCCCCCACAAAAAGAATATCTGCATGTGCCTCCAAAATGCAGTACTCTGGCTACTACTGTGTTCAGCATAACATGAACCTTTGCAAAGATTTTCACTTAATGTACCACCTCTGAACTATGCTAAACTTGTAAAATGTGTGAACAAATGACACCCGTACATCGAAGATATATTTAGAAAATGTCATAAAATTGTGATTATTCATTTATTTTTTTTGTCCAGCTAGCGAACAAATACCACCTGCCTATGAGTTGATACAGAAAATCAACAAGTACCAGAAAAAAAAGTAAACTTTTGAAAAAATACATTGCATCTTATTAACTTCAATATTAGTGTTATAATGTTTTTTTAATATTTGTATATAAAAAAAAGTTCTGTGGTTTTCAAAAAAGTGTGTGTGTGTGTGTGTGTGTGTGTGTGTGCGTGTGTGTACTTGCATTCATGTGCTTGTGGGGATATTGACCTATTTACACATCAACACTGTGGGGACCTGAGTCGTAGTGGGGACAAAATTTGAGGTCCCCACAAAGCTTCTCAAGGCTAATCAATGCAGGGGACCTTGCTGATATGCTCAGCGTAAAAATCTGGTATGTCCCCGCTAATCACATTTGCCGGAACAAAAGTGTCCGATGTGGAGGGGAGGGGAGAAAGTGTGTGTGCATCCCACAGATAGAGGACAGTATTCTATCCAAATGTATAGCAGGAACAGGAAAAGGAAATAGCTGCATCCTGCCGGTACTTTGTACACCAAGCACGTAAATACACAGTCGAATCCATCTGCTGCTGAAGGTAAAGTGGGGACATTGAAGCATGACAGAGCCCATCGGTATCTCCGACTATAGCCCGGAGAGCAGTGGAGATGAGTATGCCGTTGATACTTCGGAGGAGAGCGGTTCAGACACCAGCGGTGATGCCCCATTGCACACCAGGGGAGCAGAATGCAGGTACCCTGAGATGAGTTGTACGACCATTCGCGACCTTTTGTTAGCCACACACACAGAGAGTCGGAGAGATGATGCAGTGTTTGTCCAAACTCTATCCAGAAACAGTGATGGCTCCAGGGCATATAACAAAAGCAGTACTGCCAGTAGTGTGAGAAGCCCCTCTTAAAAATTGCCCGGCACATAGAGCGTGTCCACCGCAATGAGACTGAAGTAGCCTTGGCACATCTTCACAATAGGGGCAATTTTGCACACAATGCTGAGGCAATGAGGTCAGGCCATGGCATTCTGGTTCAGTGCAAACTTCCAGACAAAGAGATGGATGCTGAAGGCTTCATGCACTGTGTAGCCTGCCAGGGCTTGTGTGCAAGGAAATACCTGTGGTGACACATGAAGAGATGTAAGCTAAACTGAAAGGGCAAGAAGCTCACACCTGGCAAGCACAGAGTCCAGTCACTGTACGTCTTTGCTCAGCCTATTCCACCTGACATCAGTGATGACTTTTGGAAGCTCTTGAGTGACATGACCCATGATAAAGTCTTACTCGCAGTCAAAAATGATCGATGCATCATGCAGATGGGACAGCATCTGTTCAACCGAGTCAGATCAAATGTTGGCAGGCACGAGTACATCTGTCAGAAGCTTAGAGAAATGGGCAGGCTACTGCTACAGGGCAGAAGATCTACCCCTTTGGAGAGGATGGAAGACTTTACCGCCCCATCAAACTTTATGCATTTACTAGATGCTGTGAAGCTGGTATCTGGCTATGACGAGGAGACAGGTACATTTAAGACGCCCTCACTGGCACTCAGGGTCGGGCATGGCCTACAAAAGATAGCAAGCATTGTGAATTGCCGAGCCATGATGGAGGGCTGCACTGACGCGGTTGAAAACACACAGAATTTCAAGAAGCTATATGAGGTGAGATGGAACGAGTTGATCTCATCGGCTGCCTTGAAAACTCTTAAGGAGTCCAAGTGTGACATGCCTCACCTATTACCTTTCACGGAAGATGTGAAAAGATGTACTTGTACCTCGATGAGAAGCAGCAAGTCTACCGAAGAGGGCTATCCACCAAGCCTAGGGTTAACCACTGGGCACTACTTGCAAAAGTCACCCTGGCACAGGGGATCTTGTTCAATCGAAGAAGGGAAGGGGAAGTTTCTTAAATGTTGCTGACTGCCTTATCCTCAAGAGATACCTCGGATCCCCACAAAGATGTTTTCCTAGCGCTTTCCGAGGTTGAGAGGAAGCTCTGCCGGCACTTCACTCGCATTGAAATCTGAGGAAAACAAGGGAGAAAAGTCCCTATCCTGCTGACACCAGCCATGCAAGCTGCAATGGAACTTCTCGCCGAAAAGTGTGACATATATCGAGTGGATAGCCAAAATGTCTACATGTTCGCCAGACCAGCTGCCTTGTCACACTTCAGAGGTTCCGATTGCATATGACTGTTTGCCCGAGAGTGTGGGGCCAAGCATCCCAACACGCTGTCTCCCACGAAGCTTGAAAACCACATTGCCACTCTCTTGAAGGTCCTCATCCTAAACAACACAGAACTGGATCAGTTGGCAGACTTCCTTGAACACAACATCAGGGTGCAACGGCAGTATTACCGCCTACCAGAAGGTACCCTCCAACTCACCAAGATCAGCAAACTGTTAATAGCTCTCGAGAGTGGCAGACTGGCTGAATTCAAAGGCAAGAATTTGGACGAGATGCACATTGATCGGACTGTAATTGGAAAATCTGGTGTCTGATGTATGCTTTTGACTTTTACCTCGGTCATTTACATATCTGTTTCTTTTCAGAACTGGTCCAGCTACAGAACGACAAGTCAGATGATGAGCAATCCGCCTTGACAGAGGGACAAGTGGCCAAGCCTTTAGTTGACACTTCCATGTCAGAAGAGAGGTGGTGTATGGACTTTGCAACACGAGACCAGTGCCCAGCCATGGCTTCCACAGGTAGGTGTAGCACACAGTTTTACTAGGCAGAAGTATGTTGTGTTCTCTGTATTTTGCGGAGCCATAATGGACCACTCTACTTCCTTTCAGGTTGCAAAGAAGTGCAGAGGAAATCCTGGGACAGAGAGGAGGTTCAGGCTGTGGTGAAACACCTGATGAGTTCTATAGTTATACAGACATGCCGGGTGCCCGGAAAGTGAGACTGTGTTGCGTGCCTCATGGCTGAACCATCCATACTCTAAGATCGGAACTGGTCGGGGGTGAAATTCTACATAAAGAACCGTATAACAGCTTTAAAGAGGGATCAAAATTATTGCAATCATGAAAAGTGGTTGAACAGGACGGTAGCCTCCATGGCTAAGTGTCGGTGTAAGCGGGCGTGCAGATGTCCTCAGACGGCCAGGATAGACAAAACTTTCCCTTCAATTATTATTTATTCATTTATGTATGCAGGAATGTGGATGTCCTCAGACAGTCAAAATACATGACACTTTCCCCATCTTGCAGTCTGTGTCAGTACTTTATGCAAAGTCAAAGTGCAAATGTTATGTGGCATCTCTGGTGACAAACCGCTCCTACACATACCCCTATGATTGTTCTGTTTACAGGGCATTGGAAAAGGGGTGTCCCCATGCACCATATTCTAGACATGGGTCCTCACAATGCAATAAAAACAAGTGTGTGTGTGTGTGTGTGTGTTTGTGCACACGCGTGTGTGTATGTGTGTTTTATTTTTGTAAAGCAAACGTGTACTAATACAAATAATACAAACAGCACTAGCTACCACATTTAATACTGAGTAACAGCATTACATTATTAGTCCCTACAATAAATAGCCTCCATAAATCTCACATTACATTAATAGCCTCCACAATTAATAAAGAGAACTCCTATCTGCTCTCTATGACATCCCTGTGAAATTCACAGCATCATACAAAGATTTGAGATATGCTGTATATGCTTTGTTCATTCAGGCAATATACAAACAACATTCATACTGCATCATACAAAGGATTAAAAGCTGGATTAGTATGAAATTATGTATAATAAGTGTGATAATAAAAAAGGAGTGTAACAAAGGAATTGCATGCCTGTGCCTTCCTCTGTCAATCGACAATACAAATACATGTCATACTGAAACATCCGTCTAACAGTGAATTAGAGGAGAAAATGAAAATGCACTTCTATGAGTGCCAGTTTTTATGTCACGGAAGTGACATAGTACCATATTCATCAAGGAATGTATTGCCCATATATACGCTTGAACACATATTCAGCAAAAGACATTTCTTCAGGTCCGCTCCTTGTCGAATACGGACAAGCATATGCCCAATGTACATTGTGTTCCTTCATGAATGAGGAAGTATGTGTCTCAGACGAAACGCGTCGCCCTGTGTATGCTGCCTGAACTATTTTTGATTGCATTGATGGAAATGGAGAGTTTTGTATACCGAATGGAACTTTTATTCTTGTGGTTTGCTATCTAGCTCTGTCCATGCTACTCGCGCCATTCTGAGCCTAATAAGGGGAACTTAGAGTTTGTATAACAAATGGAACCTGCATCCACGTGATTTGTAATCTTTCCGGATTATTGGAGGTGCGCACCGAAGAGAACATATAGACTGTCCTTCTCCGAACTGATCACACGGCAAAAGTTTTTATGCAGCACTGCTTCTTGATATGAGGATACTATCTGCTGGAGGTAAGAACAAATGTTCTTTTCGGATGTACGAGATTCCTTCTGATGTTTAGCCGCCCAGGCGGTAAGAAGTTTCATCTATGATGTACCTATTTTACTAATAACCCCAGCTATCTGTGGTCTCAATTTATTTGTGGACTTCAATATCTTATAGCCGCGTATGCAGCAAAGAAGCTAACTTATTTCTCTTTATTAAAGAAGTATCATCTGATTTTGCAGGATACATATTGGAAGCAACATCTTCTTTTACATATACGGCCGTTTAGGATTATCTGAGAGTCATTCCTATTTCTATCAACAAGTGTTCTGGACATTAGCTGTCTGTATTCAAGCTGGATTCTGTTTATTAAGACTCAAGTGCATATTGACCAAACCCTTTTTCTTCAAAAGGAGCTATGTGATATGTATTGGCATCTATTTCAATCCTTGCATGCATTTCGTATATTTCTGCCAATTTTATATGTATGTTATTATTGTGAGACACAAATTTATTGGTAAAAAAGATTTTTTACATATGTTTTTACATGTGATCTGATTCGAGTATTATAATAAATGTTAAACTAGGCGATTTTGCGCAACTCTCCTTCTGCTTTTTTGATGAATGAGGAGCCTAATCTCATAAAATATTTCACTTATTTTAAGCAAGCAGGTTACAGTAAATTTACCAGCTCTAATAGAAACACTAATAAATGAGCCACTAAGAATAACTTGGTTACTTCTTAAATAGCTTTTGTTAGGTAAGATCACTGCTTTGCTTTGTTTTCTTGTGTTCTTGTGTGTCAGTAAAGTTGCTCATTGTAGAGCAAGATAATCTCTCAGGTGACGTTGAAAAGGAATGGTGTTTCACTTATACAAAAGAAAAGAGCAAATAATGAAGACGTATTCACACAACACAATTTGCTTTTCTTTCTTGTAGAGTGCACACTTATGTCAATACATCAATATCTAAGGTGTATTATTATGCTTGTTTATAAAATGCATTGGAAGCTTGATTATATTTAGCCATGGAAACTGACATGATGCAAGAAGATTAATAATCTAAACACACGTTAATCCAGTTACATGTTAATTATTGACACTGTACAATCCATTAGTCTAGAGATCTAGTTCAATGTGTCAAATAAAAAGCACACTAAGAGAAAATCAAGAAAATATGGCAGAGAATTCAATTTTGTGTAAAATTCCATAAATTAGACATAAGTGAAAGATATTACTTTACTGAGATGCTCCCCTTACTACTGCTGCGGCGGACTTTCTCATACAGGCAGCAGTGTTGCCAATGACAATGCACAGTAAGCAGAGATGAAGACAATATCCTATGATCAGACATCAGAGAAAAATCTGGATCAGAGCACAGGTATTTTGCATTCATTTTTAACTTTTGGAAATTCACCCAAAACTGAATATTCAAATGCTAAATGCACTGAGAAGGGGAAAAATTACCACTGTGCCAACAGTCACTTTATAAGGCCTGTCTTCCAGTGCTATGCTTAACAGTTCACTGTTTGCAAGGACAAGGTGAGGCTATGGAAGAATGAGATACTATATGCAACCTGTTCCCAGTGCACACATGCTGCAAAAAACAAAGGCTAATGTAAACGGAAAAGACCTAAAGTGTTTTTTTATAGGTATGCCTGACATACAGTAAATATAAGACTAACTGAGAGGGAAAGCGACACTGAGGATTCCACAATATCTAGGCTAGAAAGACACCAGGAGGGAAATGAAAAACACAAAAAGTATGGAATAACAATAAAATTATTTTTTAACCATGTGTTAATATTCAGTATTTTATTATTTAACCTGGTTCCAATTTAGGAGTAAGACATTATATTAACTTTTTCATGTGTTGTAAGGCATGCACAGGGACCTATCAATACTTTCATACATTGATTATCATAAAAAAAACAGATTAAAACCTACAGAGCAATAACACACATAATATGGGAGCCAAATAGACTTTAAAAGGCCAGTAGAAAAGTATACATATACATGACTAAAAAATGTGACCCAATGAAATAAGAGAGGTAGGCAAGTCACTGAAAATTTGATTTGTGAACAATTTCCAAATTCATGCATAAAAATTGTAATTTCACAAATTGATTTGCCGATTATCATCGTCATCATTACCAGCAAGATAGATAATACTTGCTGGAGAACTGGCTTTAGGCTTTCAATTTTTTTAACTGACATTATTTTGTCCTATTTTCAGTGATAGTATGTTTGCAGTATCTGTCAGTTAGAGGAGACTCTGAAGGTAATTTGTGAGCCAGGAAAAATGATTCTACTTCATTACATTTCTATTTGCAGAAAAGTGTATATTAATCGACCTAATGCAAGACCCGTGCTCATTTTCTGGTTTTGGGACCTGTCTCCAGAAAAGTAATCTGTACCCACTTTTACAGGATTTAAGGATCTTTGTGGAAATGAGCATAGGGGGAGTAGTACAAATGTCCATTCAATATCAAGCCTACTATCACGTTAGGACCAGATCCTTTTATTTCTTCAATTGATCATAAAAGTGAGGTTTTGTTGGTACTGTATTAAGTACATGTCACTATTGTATGGATGTGAAAATTGCATTCCATGAAAAGTATAAGCTGAGACCCGATCTCCGGCACCTCTAAGAATATGCAACAATCAAGTAATTTTGCAGAATGTAAAAGGCTCTGCCCCTCCCCCCATCCCTCAACCAGGAAACATCTTGTAAATGTATGTATACCCTCTACCACTTGTCCTGACAATCAAAATCAGGGCATTTGCTTGAAATTGGCAACTGTAGCGGCAATGTGTCAATTTTTTTTTCCTTTCAAGTTGTATTTTTTTGCAGATCATCCTCTTATATCAACCAAAGCACTGTAAGTATAACTTAACATATTATAAAACATTATTTATAAAACGTAACAGCAGAAAAAGGTTGGTAAGTATTGGTTTAAATTATATTCCAATAATTTGAACCACCTATTGTGGTATTATTGTGAGTGAACAAAATATGTGTTATAGGAGAGACACAGTTTGCATGCAGTAGGTATAAAGCTTATTAAAATAATTGTTTGTATAAATAATTGTTTGTATAAGTCATGTTGTACATACAAAGCTACTTTTATCCAATATACTCATTATATGCTTATAAATATAAATATATTATCTCACTCATTTTAATTATCGTAGGCAAGCAAGTTATACCAGCTTTGCCAGCTCTATTAGAGACACTAATAACTGAGCCGCTTAGAATAATTTGGTACTTCTGATATGGCTCTTGCTAGGTCAGACTACTGGTTGGCAAGTTTTCTTGTGTTCTTGTGTCCCACACCAGTTGTGCAAGCTCTTTGTAGAGCTAGATAATGTCTCACTTATACAAAAGAAAAAAAGCAAATAACAAAACATATTAGCACAACCCAATGGTCTTGATGCAGATGTAAAATGCAAAATAAATTTCTGCTTAAAAAAAGCATATGCAAAAGTGACATATTTTTGCCCATATGCAGAGTTAAGTGTATCTCCAAATTTGGTCAGGCCCGCAGATGCAACATATGCACCCCATTTATTTCAAGTGCAAAGATAACATTTTCTCCTGTATGCAGAGCACACGCATATAGGCGGAAATCAGCGTTGATAGCAAGTGCACATGGTTACGGCAGGTGCATTTACATTTCAGCCAAACATGGCCACAAATATGCATATAACCTCAATTAGCCTCATTACCAATTATACCAATTCTCTATAGCAAAAAACAGCACTAAGATAAGTGTAGTGAGTTACTGTGATGTCAGCATATTGGAATACAGTCAACCATTTTTGTATAAAGCTTTAAAATGTATGCTTTATTGTCAAGGTACACTATTGAAATGCCTGTAATGACTATGATGTTCATCATTACAGTATTATTAATCTATGACACAAATGTAATAACTATATGCATGTGAGCATTTTTACATTTATTTTCTTACTAAAACCTGTGCACTCTATGGGCCTGATCCATCAAAGAACACAAATGGCGATTTTGTGCGTACAATCCGCAAAATCACTCTGCACATGCCAAGAACTGGCTCATAGGCCACAGAGCACAGCCACGTTCAATTAATCTTCGAGCACTAAGAACACTTATTAGAGCCTATGATTTTAGGGAGAGAAGTGGGGCGGGTAGGGGCATTTGTCCCATAGTCAATGTACAGTAAGGGCGTGCTAATCTCAAGAGCACACAGCAGCGTCCGATTCAAGCTCTGGGCATCTCAAAGGTACTTACCCTATCTCTTGCTCCAGCTACAGGTCTATTACTAGTGATGACAGCTTTGTCTGTAGACTATTACATGTGTTTGCAATCAGGAGCAACTGTAAACATTTATTTTATGTACAGTAGACATTCATAACATACTAATTAATGTATTTCATGGAAAAAACAATAAAACAAAACACTTTTTTTATCTTTTAATGTTTTATCATCAATGCCTATATAATGAACAGGTGACAATAATTGAATAGTTTTTTTCCTGTAAGTTCTTTTATTATTTTATATTCCACATAGGTATTTTACGTATCCTGCAGTGGCTTGTCTAGTAGACCAGAGCAGACCTACACTCGTATCCCCCACACAAACCTTCACATCTGTTTCTTGAATTCGGGGGCGTACATATACCCGACTTATGTGCGTTTTAAAACAAACGCACATTGCGCTCAGTACGCTTGCCTTGATGAATCAGGCCCTATGTATTTACCATTACCATTGTTATGACAGTGCCCCATTTACAGCCTATAATCACTTGTGTATCTACACACATGCATATCCTACTGTCCCTGCCACACTGACACTAACCAAAAAATACAGTCACTTTTTTAAAATAAACCATAATAATTATTTGCCAAGACACAGATGCGATAAAAAAAATATACATTATTTTGCAAAATATAATTAAATATTACATTTTAAATATTATATATTTTGTATTTATAAGATTAAATAGAATTCTCAGTGAGTTCAAAAAATAGTTGTAATCTCATTAGTAAAGATCCTGTAAGTAGGCCCTTTGTTGGTGCCTGCTGATTCCTTGGGGCAACTCCCCATCAGCATCTGTATGAAGGGACAAATCGGACATATTAGAGTCACAATCATGTATTTTCATCTATTCATCCTTACATCATTACACAAATTTTAGTCAATGAGGTTTGGTTGTTGGGCATGACTTTTTGGGCCTTTTTAGAGTCTCTTACAAAATGCAATAGGAGTCCACGTTACAAACATTTATACTTGTTGCTATAAGCAACCACGGATTTTTGGGGGTGAGAAAAAAAGGTAAAGCATAAGATAATACAATGCAATTAATGCAAACATCAAAACACTGTGTTATGAGAGTTTTGTCGCTATCCAATAACGATTATCGAATCTCAATTTGTGTTTCCAACGCACAAATATTTATTCTCAAAAGGTAGCACAATAATTCAAGCGAAATAATAGTAAGTAGAGCCGTTACTTATCGCAGGCGCTCTGGATCCCGTGTACAGTCATTCAGTCCTGATGTCTGTGGACTAGGTGACTGAACACTGCATGAGAGCTACTGCTTATATGCAAACAAAGATACAGTGAAACAATGTAGGTGGTATAGCTTGCTTTTATTGGTCCAGGCATCAGGAGGGTCCAGGGGGTTACACATCATAGGCTGATTCAATCTAAGGAATCCAAAGTTGGGGGTCTCTCCAGGGGATGAGCTCTGTTCTTCCCGTCAAACTGCTCTGTTCTTCCCGCCACACTGCTCTGTTCTTCCCGCCACACTGCTCTGTTCTTCCCGCCACACTCCAATTACAATCAGTCCATTTGCATTTGACAGTTAATAATCATATTAAAGGTTTATTCCCTGACATCAATAACTAGAGTATGCAATGTGCGATCTCTTCGCTGAATGCACCAAACAGCTGCTGATGTAAAGGGGACTACTATGATATTAGACATGACACATTTCTTTTAACCTGAACCATATGTATCACTAATATGCATATAACTTATAATATTACACATAAACACTACTATATTTCGACATAAATAACTATGTGTTGCAACTACGATTAATGTGTACTATTTACAAATGTGTGTGTTGGTGCGAATGTATACTAAGGTGTAAAAACTGTTATTGCCAGGTGTTGCGGCTGGATACGCCCTTCCACGCCATAGCGTGCTCTACGCATAATTTCAGACAAGGACAATCAAGTTTGCTCGATATCAATTGAAATGACTTTATCCAATTTGCTGACTTTGACAGCTTCACCCTTTGATAGTGTTATGAACTATCACCTAATAACCGTCTCAAGTTCAGGATTATACAACACCTCTTCACAGACCATGATCTCTGTATCTCTCACCTCCCTTTCAGTCTCATTCTCAGTGTTTCTCCTAGAAGACTGTTTTCCACACTTCAACACAGTAGGAACACATTTGACACATAAACCAATTGCTAAGATGACACCCAGTATAAGGAGAAGGAGCTTACCTACACTAGCAACCATTTCCTGTACCCATTCCCCCAGACCAGAGAACCATTTCACAGGATTCAACCACGAGAACCATCCTGCCACCTTTTCCCCGATCTCATATAACGAAGAATTATGGTTCCTTCGAAATTCCCATTTCAGTTGCAGAATTTCATCCATCTTCCGGTCTATAACCTCCTTAGGGTCATCCGTATTATTGGTGATGTACGTGCAACATTTGACACCGAACTGGGTGGCCAGTGTCACACAGTACCCACCAGTAATAGAGGTGAGATAATTTAGTACCAGTCTATGTTGCACCAACTCCTTTTTGTATGCTTGTAGCTCCCTTCCAGTATACCTGAAAGTGTCATCATACATCTCGGTGATATTGTCTATCAATTTAGCTAGGTCTTGTATATATTTAAAGTTTAATGTTCCCCGAGCGGTCCTGGTGAGATCTAGAGCAACCATAACTTGAAAACCAGAGGTTTCACTAATCAATTTTGTAGCTATGGGTTCCTCCCCAGGAATCATATTTCTCTTGCCACGGTGTTCATACTGTGTGTGTATGTAAGGTGGTGATGTAGTCTTGTGAATACCAACCATTTTCTCATGAGTAATAGTGATGATTTCAGGAACCAGTTTAGCTAAGAAACACAAACCCTTGGAACTTGGAGTCACCCAGGAATAAGCTTTTCTCCCACAAACAAAGTACACATCATCAGGAAGAACATAAGGAACAGTATGCCCATTAATTATATCACATAAGGTTTTGACAAAACTACCCATGCCTAGTGCCTCCATTTGTTCGAGACACGTGTCAGCATGGATGACATTCTTACAATTACCTATAGAGACCTTTCCAATGGATACTTTCTTATGTTTAGTTACACGCCCTAATTTGTGGTGTCCATCAACAGTCCTGCCTAGTAGTGACCTTGTAAGTCTCCCTCTAATATGAGCGTGGTGAGCCATTGTCTAAACTGATGGGTCAACTTCCCAGTTCTCCAGACGCTTTGCATGAGAGATATTTAGGCACAGCAAAGATCTGTCTACAGAGTATTGTCAAAGTGTTAGACTAGGGGACCTAGTGTTATTGTACCTCCCCTCTATGGGCCTCCCACCCCTCAATTCGAGTACTTCGGAGATGTTTAAAGGGAATGACAGTAGTCCTATGTTATGCTGCCCCTGCGGCACGTGAGAGCACACCCAGCACTCGGTTTGGTTTAGGACCTTACCCACCAAGGAGTGATAATCCTCCAGAGGATGCCTGCCCACATTCAGATTACCGGTGGACTGGCATCGCTGGATGCATCTCTCTTCAACTAGGGAGTCACAGAACTTGCAGATACAATACTCATCAGACAATAGCCCCTCACACTGTCTCCGAGTTCCTGAGCTAGCAGACCTTTTCACAACCCCCGGACCAAGCTTGATAATGGGCTGCTCTGAGTATTCTAATAACTTTTCCTCTGCCTCCATCTCATCCGTATCACTGCCAGAACTTTCCTCTGTCCTCCATCCTCCTCCACAAAAATAGAATGTCCTAGAAAAAGTAGAAACAAGGAAAATCCTGGAACAAAAGAAAAACAAAAACCGCCACTCCATCACTGGAAAGATAGTTCTGATGCAACGTCTCTGGTTCAGGTGTCTTGACTGCAGGCTTTAGGTCTCCCGGAACAGATTTACGAGTGACAGATCTGTGTCGTCGGTCTCAGTTTTATCTTGCACATTCTCCGGGTTACTGACTCTCCTGCAGTGGGTGGAACGGACCCAAGTGTCTCTCTCTGCAACCTTCAGTGATGTAGTACTGGTGAGCAGCACTTGGTACAGGCCTTCCCAACGGTCTGTTAAACAACCTGAACGTAAGAAATTGCGGATCATAACATAGTCCCCAGGTTCAACATCATGACAGTTCGTTTCTGGCATTCCAGGTGACAGCATTTTGAGTTTTTGTTGTTGTTGTTTCAGCTGTCTGCTCATTTTTATAAGATATTGCACAGTCACTTCATTATTACACTTTAAGTCGTCTTGCGGACTCACGATCAAATGAGGTTGTCGGCCGAACAATATCTCAAAGGGGGACAGATTAAGAGGAGGTCTAGGAGTGGTTCGGATGCTATGGAGGACTAGTGGCAAAGCTTCAGGCCACGCCAACCCAGTTTCAGCCATTACCTTACCAAGCTTGTTCTTAACAGTACCATTTACTCTTTCCACCTTACCACTGGCTTGTGGTCGGTAAGGGGTGTGAAGTCTGCTACTGATTCCCATGAGCTTACACATATATTGGAAGATATCACCAGTAAAATGGGTACCCCTATCACTTTCAATGATTCTAGGGATACCGAACCTACACACAAAATATTGTACAATTTTCTTTGCAGTGAACACAGCAGTATTAGTGGCTGCCGTATATGCTTCTACCCAACCGGAAAACACATCAATACATACTAACACATACTTTAGATTCCTGCTAGGTGGTAATTGGATATAGTCAATTTGTATTACCTGAAAAGGCCCGTCTGTAGAAGGGATGTGGGATGGCTCAGTTGGAATAGTTTTCCTGACATTTTTCCTCAAACAAGTAAGACATGACATTGCTTTCTTACCAGCCTGAGAGGAAAATCCAGGAGCACACCAGTATGCTCTCACCAGTTTGCACATACATTCTTTACCCAGGTGAGTCAGACCGTGTGCTGCTTCAGCCAGGCTTGGATAGTACGTTCGGAGAGCTACAGGCTTACCTTGTCCATCCCTCCAGAATCCTGAGGACTCTTGACCACATCCCTTCGCCTTCCAGACCGCCTTTTCCTGCAGGGAACACAAATCTTGCATTTCAATTAATTTCTACATGTCTAATGTCTGAAAAACCATCATAGTCTTGGTCGATACAGTCATAGGTTGCCCTGCTGCCCATTTAGCAGCTTTGTCTGCCCTATTATTGCCCAATGACACCGGTCCTCTTCAGAGGTATGGACTTTGCACTTTATGACGGCTACCGTCTTGGGTAACTGTATCGCTGTCAAAAGTCCTTTTATGTGTTGTGAGTGTGCCACTGGTGTACCTGCTGCTGTCGTAAAGTTTCTAAGATGCCAAAGGGCCCCAAAATCATGCACTACCCCGAAGGCGTACCTAGAGTCAGTATATATATTAGCTGATTTACCTTCTGCCAACTCACACGCTCTCGTTAATGCTACTAGTTCCGCCACTTGGGCTGTGTGAGGTGGGCCAAGGGGTTCAGCTTCTACCACACCCTGATCATCTACAAAAGCGTAACCAGTACATATTTCTCCCGTCTCTGTCTGTCTATGACAACTCCCGTCTGTATAAAACGTAAAATCGACATTTTCTAAGGGGGTGTCACGTATGTCGGGCCTTGCAGTAAAGGTCTGGTTCAGGTGTTCCATACAATTATGCGTATCAGTACTCTTGCCTAACTCATCATCAACCAGGGTCTCCTCACCTCCCACCCTTTGTGTCTCTAGAGACACATATGGAAGGTATGTAGCTGGATTTAAGGTGCTACATCGTTTGATGGTGATGTTTGAGGGTGCCATCAGAGCTAGTTCCCACTTTGTGAATCTAGCTGAAGAAACATGTCTGGTTTGAGCTGAATTTAACAGAGCTGATACAGCATGGGGTGTATAGAGAGTTGAATTATGTCCTAATACTACGTCCTCGCTCTAACTTACCAGAAGAGCAGTTGCTGCTACACTTCTGAGACATGTTGGGATTGATCTTGCCACAGTGTCCAATTGTGCACTGTAGTATGCTACCGGTCTGCTAGCGTCACCATGTTTCTGTGTGAGGACACCTGCTGCACAACCATCAGCTTCCGTACAGTATAGTTCAAAAGGCTTTTCATAATCAGGTATTACCAATGCAGGTGCTCTAGTCAGACTATCTTTGAGATTAAAGAACACTTGCTCTGACTCTTCTGTGTGTACGACACGTTCTGATTTTGAGGAAGAGACTAGCTCCTGCAAGGGTAAAGCCAGAATAGAAAAATATGGGATCCAGGATCTACAGTATCCACACATCCCCAAGAAGGTACGAATCTGTTTCTGGCTCTGCGGCAGAGTCATGTGTTGTATAGCTTCAATCCTGTCGGTTGTCAGGTGTCTTAGCCCCTTGGTGAGGCAGTGTCCTAAGTATTTGACCCTAGTCTGACATGGCTGTAATTTATCCTTTGCCACCTTGTGCCCTGTTTGTGAGAGATGGAGCAACAACAATTTAGTATCATGTAAACATGACATAAAAGAATCAGAGCACCGCAACAAATCATCCACATATTGAATTAGAACAGACCCATTGCGGGGTTGAAAGGATTAAAAACAGTCATATAAGGCTTGGGAGAAAATACTGGGGCTGTCAATGAACCCCTGGGGCAGTCTGGTCCATGTGTATTGCACTCCCCGGTAGGAGAATGCAAAAAGGTATTGGCAGTCAGGGTAAAGAGGGACTGAGAAGAAATTAGAACATAGGTCAATGACAGTAAAATGACTAGCAGACGGTGGAATCTGCCTGAGGATGACAGCTGGATTCGGCACTATGGGGAATTGGCTCTCAACAATTTTATTAATTCCCCTTAAGTCCTGGACTAATCTATAGCCCCTCTCCCCACTCTTCTTCACAGGGAAAATGGGACTATTTGCTGTGCTGGATGTATGAAGTAAAATCCCTTGTTGCAACAGCCTCTCAATAACAGGATATACCCCCAATTCCACCTCCGGTTTTAATGGATACTGTGGGATTTTTGGAGCTATCCTACCACTTTTTAGATTTACCATGACAGGGGCTACGTTTGCCATTAGTCCAGTGTCCTGTCCATCTCTGGTCCATAGTGAACCTGGTATTTCTAGCAACATCCCCTTTACTTGAGATGGACTTTGTTCTATAACAGTAGAGTGTAACATTAACCTTTGAGGGGTGTCCAATATATCCTGTACTTCATGCGCGACCTTCTCTGGTATGTCTAAGAACACACCATCTGAAGTACAGTATATGACACATCCCATTTTACATAACAAGTCTCTCCCTAGCAAGTTAGTAGGAGCCGCTGCAGCTAAGAGAAACGAATGCTTAGTATGCAGGGGCCCGATAGTAACTTCAGCGGGTTTAGTTAGAGGATAATGTAACACTCCTCCCGTTACTCCCATAGCTGGAATAGTTTTACTGCTCACCTGTAGATTAAAAGGAGAGGTTATCACAGATCTGGCCGCCCCTGTATCTACAAGAAAAGTTTGCTTCCTACCAGCTATGTCAACTATCATTGTTGGTTCTTCTCTCAGACTCTCAGTTAAGCTCACTGGCTGTAGACTACAGGTAGGACCTGACCCCTAGCGCTGACTATTGCTTTCACGCGCAGCATTTGCTGCTGTAATATGCGCGGGCAGGTGTGAGTCTTCTAGTCTATGTGAATCCCTCCTTGGAGGATATCTATGCGACCCTTCATTAGGATTATATTTTCCCTTAGTACAATCTCTCCTCATATGTCCTTCTTCTTTGCAATTATAACATCTCAACATTTTATTACGCCTGGCAGCATCCGGTAAAGTTAATTACCAGCCTTACCAACGTAATTCCTCCCCGTTACCCCCAAGTCGCAATCACGGCTTTCCTTGCCATGCGGTGCAATCGCAACGCTTAAAGCTTATCAGTAAGCGATGCGATTACCCTTGGGTGCACGTCGCGAAAACTCGCTTAGTTTCCGCCCCCGGTATACCTGCCTTGTATACCGTACACCAGTTGGGCACCTGCTTCGTCAGACAGCAACTGACACTCTATTCAACAATAGATCAAACCTTAGTGTATTTAAAGTCAACAAATCACACGACATACACCTTTTCTGCGCAGTAAATCAAAGTTCCCAACAACAGTAATAATGTCCCAGAGGTTTTAACAAGTAATTATACTATGCATGTATAACAACTATCAAAACGATTGTTTAACCACGTGGCAAATCTACCGGAAGTTTGCTTACGCAAAGCAGGAAGTACACTTATACTAAGCAATGCAATACAGTTAAAACGCACAATGACAGTAAAAAGAAACAGTTTTCTCTTTTGTCCCTAGATTCAGTTAGCGTACCTTAGATAATGCAAAACGGACATTCGGTTTCACAACACAGAGTAAAATTCAGGTTTTGAACACATTGCGTTCTTACCCGTATATGACGCGTCTCCACCCTTTGTTGGGGAACCGAAATCCGTTGGTCTTGCGTATCGTCCGGCAACGAAACCTCCAAACTCAAGAGCCCCCAAATTGTTATGAGCGTTTTGTAGTTATCCAATAACGATTGTGGAATCTCAATTTGTGTTTCCAACGCACAAAGATTTATTCTCAAAAGGTAGCAGAATAATTCAAGCGAAATAATAGTAAGTACAGCCGTTACTTATCGCAGGCGCTCTGGATCCAGTGTACAGTCATTCAGTCCTGAAGTCTGTGGTCTAGGTGACTGAACACTGCATGAGAGCTACTGCTTATATGCAAACAGAGATACAGTGAAACAATGTAGGTGGTATAGCTTGATTCTATTGGTCCAGGCATCAGGAGGGTCCAGGGGGTTACACATCATAGGCTGATTCAATCTAAGGAATCCAAAGGTGGGGGTCTCTCCAGGGGATGAGCTCTGTTCTTCCCGTCAAACTGCTCTGTTCTTCCCGCCACACTGCTCTGTTCTTCCCGCCACACTCCAATTACAATCAGTCCATTTGCATTTGACAGTTAATAATCATATTAAAGGTTTATTCCCTGACATCAATAACTAGAGTATGCAATGTGCGATCTCTTCACTGAATGCGCCAAACAGCTGCTGATGTAAAGGGGATTACTATGATATTAGACGTGACACATTTCTTTTAACCTGAACCATATGTATCACTAATATGCATATAACTTATAATATTACACATAAACACTACTATATTTCGACATAAATAACTATGTGTTGCAACTACGATTAATGTGTACTATTTACAAATGTGTGTGTTGGTGCGAATGTATACTAAAGTGTAAAAACTGTTATTGCCACGTGTTGCGGCTGGATATGCCCTTCCACGCCGTAATGTGCTCTACGCATAATTTCAGACAAGGATAATCAAGTTTGCTCGATATCAATTGAAATGACTTTATCCAATTTGCTGACTTCGACAACTGTATGAAGTGAGACTAGCGCCATCAATTGCCTTGGCCACTGTGGAATCATCTAACACCTACAATGTTATGTTTACACAAAAAACAGAGAAAGAAGAGAGAAACAGACAAGAAGAGAAACGTACTTACCTTCAACCGATCCGTAAGCACCTCATGTGGTCCCTCTTCTAGTTACCCCTCCTCTGATCGCCCCACCCCATGTGTTTCCTCCACCTCCTTTCCCTTCACAGGACCCTTGTTGGCTGGTCCCTCATTCTCTCCTCTGACCCGCCTGAGATAGCTCCTCCTCCTCTTGCACTGCCTGGGCTTGTCTGAGTTGCTCTCCTGTGATACATGCACAAACAAAATAGTTTTTGTAGGTATATTTACTTTTAAAGCAATAACAACACATCTCAAAGGCACACCTATGTCCAAGCAAACAGTCTCTGATGTTTGTACATGGCAGGACACAGGGCCATCTTAACAACATTATAGCCCCCCGGGCAAAGCAGTGCACCGGGGCCCCTATATATATATAGATATATATATATAGATATAGATATATATATAGATATAGATGTATAGAGATACAGATATAGATATAGATATATAGAGATAGATGGATGTACTTGCTCAGTGACCCTTGAAGGTTTTTTTTGCAGGTTTTTTCTTTTGCAGGATTATTTATTCTAATTAAGAGCCCTGCCTATGGGGCCCCCTTGCCCGTGGGGCCCCCGGGCACCTGCCCATCGTGCCCAATGGAAAAGATGGCCCTGGCAGGACATCAAGATATAAATGACTGTTTTAATATACTGCTGACATTGTACATGTGATTGTATGTTAATTTAGAAGTACCTTATAAGTAGAGATGTTCACTGACCCCCGTGTTTTGGTTTTGGTTTTGGATCTGGATTAACTTCGTGTTTTGGTTTTCGCACAACCGCCCTCGCGTGTTTTGGTTTTGGTTTTGGATCCCAATTTTTGTTTTTTATAAAATCTGTATTTTTTTTTACTAAAATCACATAATTTGGCATTTTTTTCTCCTACATTATTATTAACCTCAATAACATTAATTTCCAGTCATTTCCAGTCAATTTTTGTCAAGTGACAAGAGCACTGCTACCCCTGTTTCTGTGAGGGAGGTACTTATGGAATCAAAAACCTGCAAGATCCTCCAATGCAACAACGACGTTTGGCCTTGATTCAGATCCGAGGCTGCACGAAGATATCTAGCTGGCTCGCAAGCCTACTCCGATCCCCTAAGTTCAGCTGGGCTCGGTTTTCAGAAAACCGAGCCTGAGCATCTCTACTTATAACTACTTTATACCAACAGTACTTTAAATCATACTCAAGTAGACAAAATGATTCATCCTTACAATGTTATTATTTTGTACAAGTTTATATTAGGGTTACGGTTTAGAAATAATATTTTGGCATCAGTATTATATAGAAGTTGTTTGTCTTTGAAGTTGGGTGTGGGAATGAAAAGGTTTAAAAACAAACATTATACTAACTCCTACTTTCAAGAGTGCTGTAGGATTTGGTCCTATGTTTCATAATGTAAAAGACATAAGAAAAAATTAAAAACATTAGCACACTTCCGTTTCTTCCTGCAAAACTTTGCCAGGAGGTAGGGCTGCCTCCGCAAAAGATTGATCCATCGGCATTCCAACTACTCAAGGTGCATTTGCAGTCCAAATTTTCTTCTTTGCTGCCTTGTAGGCTAGTTTATTTTGATAATTGGATCAGTTTAGCATTGCCAGATCAGGTCCATTATCCATAGTTGCAGTGAGGGGCAGGACCTCCCCTTTCGTGAAGCTTGGTGCCATCATGCTTACAACTGCGGGTTTGAAAAAATGAAGATGTTGCCTATAGGAACCGATCAGATTCTAGCTGTCATTTTGTAGAATGTACTAAATAAATGATCACTAGACTCTGGTTGCTATAGGCAACATCTCCACTTTTTAAAACCCGCAGCTTAGTAATTCTATTCCTGGGTATCTGAGGAGGCAAGGGCTGTGCTTGTAAACGTAAGCATGCTAATGAGCTGCTGTGAATCACCTAAATCCCCTAAGTGAAACGGTTGCTAAGCAAATATTCATATTAAATATTATAGCAGTTATCCAACATAGCTACACCATAATTAGTAAAGCAGTGCTAAATGGTGCCAAAATATACTTGCTAATACCCACAAACATGTCTGATCGTACATTATATAAGGCACCACAGTCAAATAACACACTGACATGCTTGCCATTTACACTACTATTCTTCTACATTAAAATGTAAAAAATGTATTATAGTACTAAACCAACAAATAAAAAGGTTTCTGCATGCCCGATTTTGCCCTCAAAGAAGTTAAGGTGCTAGTACAGCTTGTGGTGGAGAGGCTGTATACAGGGGCGCCGAGTGGGGGGGCGTGTACAAATTACCTGGGCCCGGACTTGCCCGCGGGTGCAGAGGGGATCGGTAGTGGCTAAATCCCCTTCAGCTAAGGTACCTTCAGATGCAACTGTGACAGATCACCAGGTCATCTGACTGCAGCGGTCACATGGTACTCAGTGCGGTCTGAGTGCTGAATATCTTCCCGACCTGTGTGCTGTGCAGTGGAGAATAAGGTAAGAAGAAGGGGTGCTAGAGAGGGAGCATGTGTGACTAAAGTTGCTGGGCAGAGATGGGCATCTGTGACTAAGGGTGCTGGGCAGAGATGGGAATGTGTGACTAAAGGTACTGGGCAGAGATGGGCATGTGTGACTTAAGTGCTGGGCAGAAATGGTGGCATGCATTTTTAAAGCTGCTGGGCAGATTGGGGGCATGCATTTTTAAAGCTGCTGGGCAGATTGGGGGTATGTGTTTTTAAAGCTGCTGGGCAGATTGGGGGCATGCATTTTTAAAGCTGCTGGGCAGAGAGGGGCATGTGTTTTTAAAGCTGCTGGGCAGAGAAGGGGCATGTGTTACTATAGTTGCTGGGCAGAGAGGGGGCATGTGTGACTATAGCTGCTGGGCAGAGAGGGGACAGTCAGGGCCGGATTAACCATAGGGCTAACTGGGCTACAGCCCAGGGGCCTATGGCATCCAGGCAGCCCTTGAAAGTGCTCAGCAGCAGTATTGATCGGTCGGGGGCGGGGGCGCCCCCAGCCCGATCAGTGCTGCTGAGCACTTTCACTGCGGTCCTTCTCCGGCACGCTGTAGTCTCCTTACTGAGGAGATCTCGTGAGTCTCACTCTCACAAGATCTCCTCAGTAAAGAGCATACAGCGTGCCGGAGAAGGAGGTAAGTGCGGGGGCGCAGGCAGCTCAGGTCACGGGGGGGGGGGGGGCGCGGGCAGCTCAGATCATGGGGGGGGGACTCACGGGGGAATGGAGTCCCCCTTAGCCCAGGGGCCTCCAATCCCTTGATCCGGCTCTGGGGACAGTACAGTGGCTTAGTGGTTAGCACCTTTGCCTCACAGCACTAGGGTCATGAGTTTGATTCCCGCCAATGGCCTTATCTCAGAGACTAAGCTCAGCAGCCTTAATAGGAATATTTTAAAGGAATAAAAATGCAGGTAGCCCAGTGACCTAGCCCAAGGTAACCAACAATGGGACAGACTCAGGGGGCAGATGCCCCCCTTCCCCCCAATCGCTGGTCATGAGTTCATTTCCAACAAAATCTCTACCTGTGTAGAGTTTGTATGCTCTCCCCGTGTTTGCGTGGGTTTCCTCCGGGTGCTCCGGTTTCCTCCCACACTCCAAAAAACATACTAGTAGGTTAATTGGCTGTTATTATGACCTTAGTCTCTCTCGTTCTCTGTGTGTGCTTGTTAGGGGATTTAGATTGTAAGCTCCAATGAGACAGAGACTGATGTGAATGAGTTCTCTGTACAGTGCTGCGGAATTTGTGGCGCTATATAAATAAATATATGATGATGATGATGTGACTAGAGGTGGGGGCGTGTATGATTAAAGCATGTGGGCAGAGAGGTGCATGTGTGATTAAAGCAAGTGGGCAGAGGGGGAAAAGTGTGATTGAAGCATGTAAACAGAGGGGGACACATGTGATTAAAGCATGTGGGCAGAAGGGACATGTGTGAGCAAAGCTGCTGGGCAGAGGGGGCGTGTGTGAGTAATGCATTTTTCTGTAGAAGGGTGGCCTAGTGCTTTTCACCTGCTAGACACGCCCCAATGATGCACAGACATGCCCCTAATGCTATGGCCACAAACCTTTGGTGCGGGTGCAAATCACCTATAGGGGGCCCCATGAAGCTGCTGTACCGGGGCCCAAAATTCCTCTTGGCAGCCCTGGCTGTACCACAGCAACAGGCAGGTCATGGCTAAGGCCAAGCTCTGCATATGGGAGGACATTACCCAACCCTGGTCAATGCTGTGGCCCCCATCCACCACAGTGTAACTGGGATCAAAGGGAGTTGAGATCCTTAACAGAGAAAAAGGAGAGAAGTTGGTTCATTCAGGAATAGGGTTCTTAATTACAAAAGTGGAAGCTGCTCAAATCAATTTATAGGTCATAACAGGTGCTTGAAAGGGTGGGGTTATCCTGCAAGGAACATACACACAACATTTTTTCCCCCAGCACACTGCTATAGCCAGCAACAGATCTGCCATTTCTACTGTAGATAAAAATGCAAAAGTCTTTGTTGCACACATTTGCAAATGTATGTTTAAGCCATCCTGCCACGCCAAGGCGCTTTTGCTAATAGGATGGTCCTACTCTAAACAATGAGAGTCCCATATATTTGGGCCATACATATGTGTTTTTAAATTGAGAGCTAACTTACCAAAGAGGTACCCCAGAAGTCTCCAAACTGCAATTCAGTGCCAGTACCCCCTTTCAGCTACTGACACCAACATGCCTCTCTTAATTATGGGTTCTTAATTATGAAGACCACCGTTAAAACCATTAAAAACCCTGCAAAGCCAATTAGGGACTTCATTCCAAGGAAAATTTGGCAAATCTCTTCATGCCCCCTCAAAACGAGAAAGAATGAGTTCAATAATATTCTCAAATAAGATCCAGCCTACACAATCATGTCTTAAAGATCCTCCGGAACTAGTATTTAATCAGTGTAACACCATTAGAATGTCTCCATCAGCTCCGACCCGCAGTCGGCCCAATTTCCATGTAAATATTAGCCAAGTATACCAGCAAATCAACCAGCGCCATCACTCCCTTCATATTTTTGTTATTGTATTTTTATATGTGAGTTTTGTGGGTGTGAGTCAGAGGAGGCGTAGGCTGCTTATGTTTTTTGGAGCACAATTTGGCTTGGTGGTTTATTTTTGTATTAAACGATTCAGTATCTCTTCTCACCAACGTAATCCATTGGCCTCTACCAAGATGATCAGTTTTAAATCTGTGGATTTTACAAACCAAACTATGCTCATTAACAACCCCATTGTTGGTAAGAAAACCCGTATAGTATGAAAACTTAGAAAACGCCACTAATTTGCTCATTCTGAATGCCCTGAGAGTGCCATAGAGAAAGCTAAACTAAATAAGCAAAATATCTAAAGCATCAGATGCAACCATAGCCGCTGTGTCCATTGGTTTCACCAAAAGATCACCATCAACAGGCCGCCTCCTCTCCTCCACTACCAATGTATTTCTGGCCCAAACTCTTAAGGCCTTGCAGACCAGAAAATTCTTAGTGACATCACTGCTGCCTTGCAATTGTAGAAAAAAATAAATACTTGCCAAAGCTGTATGCATAGAGGCTTTGGACCACCCTGAATAAAAACTATCCCAGTTGAAGGCTAACAAGCACTGTTTCTGTGTCTTACCTTGGTGGCAACTCAAATTGCGGAACAAATCCCACTATGTCCATGCCTCCCTATACCTCTTCAAAGTAGTGGGGGCCAGACGTTCTATGCCGGTTTGATAATCTGCCAAACATAATCGGGGCATGATCAACCTACTTATTTTATCACAGACGCCATTGTCCTAAATCTAATCCAATCAATGCAAAGTAACACATCAGCAATAGTAGTATTAGCCCCAGGAGCATGCCTAGCTTTGAAATTACTATTGTGACACAAACATTTCAGGACCAAGGCATGAATCTATTGATTTTAAGTTTATCGTCCACTCTGTGCATGCCCAGAACCAGAAGACGCGTCCATGAACGCAGCCCTGTCCACTGCGTGTTTGTATGCAAAGGACACTTACTACAGCCTACGATTTCGGAGCGTGAACAGGGCAGGGAAGGGGCATTTTGCAGTAGTAAATATACAGTAAGGGTGTGCCAAACTCAAGTGCAGATAGCTATGTCCAAATCCAGCTCTGAGTGTCTCAAAGTTACTTGTTTTTCTGCGTATCTCTTGCTTCAGCTAAGGGACAGTCTAAGTCCTGACCAGTAGTATTGACTAAGGGTGTGCACCGGGCACTTTTAGTGTTTTGGGTTTTGGGTTTTGGGTTCTGATTAGCTTGAGGTTTTGGGTTCTGATTTGTTTTGCCAAAACACCCGACGAAAGGTTTTGGTTCTGATTTCGGGTTTTGGGTTCTGATTTATATTTTAAAAAGCATAAAAAGCACTAAAATCCAGTTGTTTGGTTTTTTTCCACTCCTACGCTATTATTAACCTCAATAACATTCAATACCAATCATTTACACTAATTTCCAGTCTATTCTGAACACCTCACACCTCACAATATTGTTTTTAGTCCAAAATGTTGCACCGAGGTAGCTTTCTGGACTGCGTAGTGGAGTGGGCCCGGTACCCAATTTGGTACCGGGGCCACAATACCTCCGCCTTCAAATGGTCTCAATTCCACTGCACAGCTGCCTGCTCCTACATCCTCTGCAGCATATACAGGGTGTAGTTCGAGCGCGTCAATACCTCTTGTTTTTGACGATGACAGGTCATTTTCATTAACTTTGGATTTGCCCCAACACTGAATGTAGTTGATACGCATCTATCTGGACTGCGTAGTGGAGTGGCCCAGGTACCCAATTTGGTACCAGGGCCACAATACCTCCTCTAACTGGTCTAAATTCCACTGCACATATGGCTGCTCCTACATCCTCTGCAGCATATAGACTGAGGGTGTAGTTTGAGCGCGTCACTACCTCTTGTTTTCGACGACCATGATATAGAGCATTCATCATTGAGATCCCATCAAGTATGTCAAAGACAGACATCGTCGAAGTGTTATTTGTTGACTTTGGGAACAAAAAAACTGTCCCTGTTGCAAATCTTCGTGCAATGAAGAGTGACTTTTTCATTTAAAGGCTCAAACTTTCAAGTGTAGTGTTTATAACATCATTAGACCAACAGGTAAAAATCCTTTTAATTGGGATAATGGAGCCACAAAGGAAATTGCCCATATGTAATGCCCGCACAATGTTACTGGCGTTGCCTGACACCACAAATCCCCAGGAGAGTCTAAGTAAGCCATCAACCGTCTAAATCCCACTCCACTGATGGTGGACACCGGACGCACTTCTAACACCAACATAGCTGTTAGGGCCGCAGTTATCCGCTTTGCCATAGGATGACTACTGTCGTACTTTGTGCTCATGGCAAACAACTGTTGGACGGTCACATAATGCCAAAAAAAGATTTGCAAGATCGAATTGTCCTTGGGCCCTCCCACCCACCCTTATGTTGTTGAAATAGCACTTTAACAAACCAATCATTTCAGCGAAAGGGCCTACCAAACTGTGGCTGAAATGATTGGTTTGTTTGGACCCCCACAAAACGAGCTGGCAAAGAAAAAAAAAAGGTGCAAGATGGATTGTCCTTGGGCCCTCCCACCCACCCTTATGTTGTTGAAATAGGACATGCACACTTTAACAAACCAATCATTTCAGCGACAGGGCCTACCAAACAACTGTGGCTGAAATGATTGGATTGTTTGGGCCCCCACACCAAAAAGCTATTCATCTCTCCTTGTACAAACTAAACAGGCTCTACTGAGGCAAGATGTCGTCCTCATCCTTATCCTCTGATTCCTCTCCCCCTTCAGTGTGTACTTCCTCATCCTCACACATTATCAATTCGTCCCCGCTGGACTCCACAACCACAGGTCCCTCAGTAGTATCTGGAGGCCAGTGCTGTATTTGATTGAGGAATTGATAATTCATTTTTATGAACATCATTTTTTCAACGTTCTGCGGAAGCAACCTCCTTCGCCGCTCACTGACCAGGTTCCCCGCTGCACTAAAAACTCTTTCCGAGTACACACTGGAGGGGGGACAACTCAGGTAAAATAGAGCCAGTTTGTACAGGGGCTTCCAAACTGCCTTTTTTTCCTGCCAGTAACAATAGCACTGGACACAGGCATAAAGCACCACTGGACTCAGCAAGGACAGAGCACTGATCACGCAGGAGCACCACTACCCTACACACCCTCCCTCTTCCCTGATGTGAGGCGAAATGAAGATGGCGGCCGAAAGGTGAGTATTTATGACATCCGAGTTTCGCGAGATCCGACGCGAGACTTGGATGTCATAGCCTCGTTTCGGATTCCTTTGGCGGCCGGAAGTACCAGAACAGTGCTCGGATCCCGTCGGATCCGCACTGTTCGGGTGGGCTCGGATTAGCGGAATCTGAGCCTGCTCATCCTTAGTATTGACAGTCTCATACGTATGCTATAACATGTGTTTGCATTCCAGAGCAACTATAAAAATGTATTTTATGTTTCAGTAGACATCAACAACATAAAATAACAAAACACTTTTTTTTAAACTGTTTTATCATTAATGATTACTAACAGGTGACATTAACGCTATTTATTTTATTATTTTCCAGTGCGTTCTTTTGCAAATTTATAATCCACATAGGTACTGGACGCATCCTGCAGCATCTTGTGTAGTAGAGCACAGCAGACCTGCTCCCGATTTCAAAAGCACATGTACACTATATGGACAAAAGTATTCGGACGCTTCACCATTACATCAACAGGGACTGTAATGACATTGTTTTCAAATACATATACATTAATATGAAATTGATCCCTTTTTTGTAGCGGTAACAGCTTCCACTCTTCTTGAAAGGCTTTCCACAAGATGTTGGATGGTTTCTGTGGGAATTTGTGCCCATTTATTATGTAGAGTATTTATGAGGTCAGGCACTGATGTTGAACGAGAAGCCCTGGCTCGCAATCTCCATTTCAGTTCATCCCAAAGGTGTTCAATGTAGTTGAGGTCAGGGCTCTGTGCGGGTTCTCAGTCAAGTTCTTCCACACTGAACTAATCAAACCATGTCTTCGCAGTCCTAACTTTGTGCACTGGGCCAGTCATGTTGGAATAGAAAAGGACCTTTCCCAAACTGTTGCCACAAGGTTGGAAGCATAGCATTGTCCAAAATGACTTGGTATGCTGAAGCAATTAAGATTGCCCTTCACTGGAGATAAGGGACCTAGCCCAAACCATGAAAAACAGCTCCATACCACCAAACTTCACAGTTGGCATAATGCAGTCAGGCAGGTGTCACGGTTACAGATACCATAGGAGCCACTGGCTGGTATATACGCAACTGAACAGGGAGACGTGGAGTCTAACGCACCCCCGGTCTTCACCAGGGACCCCCGAAAGGAGGTATGGTCTTCGGTGCGTGGTATGCGCAGGTCGCGGTTCTCCAAGTCAGTTGCCCACGCAGTGGCGTGTAGACATGAATAGTCGAACGATCCAGGTCAAGCCAAACTGTAGTGCAGTACAAAGGGAGAACCAGAAGAAGTGTAAGGAACAGGCAGGAGGTCAATACCAAACAGACTGTGCAGTACCAAATTGAAATCCAGGAGAATGAGCCAAGGAACAAGCCAGTAGTCAGCATACACAAAGGAATACACAAACAGGAAGTGCTGGAGCTGGTGTGAACCAATACTCTGTCACCCTAATGGTGCCACAGTGTTCTTTATATAGAGAGGAGAGACAGCTGATTCGGCGGCCAGAAAACAGCTTACCGCCGACAGGAAGCCCAAGAAGCGCAACAAGACACGATCAATTCTGCGCATGCACAAGAGAGGAGGGCCCAAACCCCGAAGTACATCCTGTTGCTAAGCAACGGGATGTAGAGAGTGGAGACAAGCAGGCAACCGTTCCCTGCACTTAGGAGGAATGCGGGGATGGCGCCTGACAGCAAGTAATGTTCATCCGCCAAACTCAGACTCGCCCATCTGACTGCAAAACAGAGAATTCGGCACTTCACAGAACACGTTTACACTTCTCCAAAGTCCAGTGTCAGTGTCCTGTACAACACTCCATCAAACGCTTGGCATTGGTCTTGGTGATGTGAGGCTTGCATGCAGCTGCTCAGCCATGGAAAACCATTCCATTATGCTCCCGCCGGACAATTTTTGTACTTACATTAATGCCAATGGAAGTTTGGTACTCCTCAGCTATGGAATCAGCAGAGCGTTGGCGACTTTTATGCACCATGCGTCTTCGCAGTCATTGGCCTTGCTCTGTATTTTTACGTGGTTTTCCACTCCATGTCTGTTGTTTCTAAATGCTTCCACTTTCTAATAATATTACTTACAGTTGACCGTGGAATATCCAGCAGAGATGAAATTTCACATACCGTCTTATTGCAAAGGTGGCATCCTATCACAGTACCACGCTTGAAGTCACTGAGCTCTTCAGAACAACCTATTTTGTATCACAAATGTTTGCAAATGGAGACTGCATGGCTAGGGGCTTGATTTTATACACCTCTGGCAATGGGTCTAGTCATTGAAGGGGATGAGGCTAGCTGGTTATTAATTGCCTGTACCACCCCCAAATTATCACACCAGAACACTATGGTCTTATCTCTTAAACAATCCCCCCCACAATTCCACAGTCAGTGTAATTGGGAATAATTCCAACAGGAGAAATTTCTTTGTGAATCCCTCCTTATGCCAATCAAGGGGAAAAGGCTCAATGCACCAAACTCCATCAAGGCAAGGTCTGGAGCCGGCAGAACCAGCAACGTCTGTAAAAATTGGGATGTCCTAATTAGGTGTGGAGGAGCCCACAAGCGAACCCCATTAAAATGCTGAATGTAATCCTGTTACATTGTCAAATCCTCTCTTGCTTCCCCAGACAGATTTTTCAATTCCCAAATATGATAGCTTGACCATTGGACCCTCAGTTTTCTTGAATACAATTGGCACATTCAGCATCATGTACAAGGCCTTTGCTGTAAACAAAACCACCCCACAGCTATTTTCACCCCTTATGTCCACCAACAAAAAATCATCCAGATAGTGTGCCACACCATGGTGACCTGTCCCTGCCGCTGCACCAGTGAAGGAAAGAGCTGAAACATTCAAAAAATGTGCACAATAGCGCACATCCCATGGGCAAGCATTTATCAACATTAAAACTATCATCAAGCTTAAAACCCATAAATTTAAAAGAATCAGGGCGTGGGAGGAGAAGACGAAAAAAACTATTTCACATCTATTTTGGCCAATAATGCTGAGATCCCATAGCCCTTAACCATTTCCAAGGCATCTTCAAAAGACTGATACACAACCCTACAGACATTTTCATCACCCCCAAATGTCCACTTGAATGGGCAGCTAGAATCCTTCTGAAAATACAAAAACCATGCTGCACTTCTATTGGGATATCAGTCCAGCCACTTGAATACCTCCCCTGACCTGTAAGCCTAGTAATCTTTTTTGAGGTGACCCCTTCTATACCCTGCACAAGAATGTTGATATCGTGTGTCACAATGCCCGCTGTTAAAGGCAAAACACTTCCCTCTGGAGGCAAAAGACGTGCTAGGCCTTCATTGCCTTGCTCTAGTCCTAGATGTTCGAACATCCACCAAAGCAGCCCTAGGATGAGTAACCTCCAATCACACATCGACATCCTTGCAGCCAAAAGGCATTACTCGCATTCCATCCTGCTTCTTACAAAAGGCCTCATCATACTTTTGTCACATAATCCCCTTGGACCTCTTGTACATCCCTTGAATCATATAAATGTACTTGATAATATTCATGTGCTCTTCAGGTCTGGTCTCCTAATAGCATGCAACAAAGACCACCAGCCTAGTCACATAGTTCCTATAGAACTCCTCGCCAAGATCCCTCTTCGATTTAAGTTCCAACAGGGCAGCCTTGGCCTTCCCAGTGATGGTAAACATGTCCACAAACCTCCCATCATGAATTCTGTCCCTCACTCTCTTCCTAGTGTATTGCAGGTCCACTGTAATAGCACACAGCACAACCTCCTCACCCGCAAAGAATTGCTGCCCAACTATTGGGACTTCTTCCTAAGAAGTCACATCAGCTTCTGGTTTCTGCCCTCAGAGCTACAGAGACCTCACTCTCACAGAATGATCTATCCTCCTGCCCATCCGGATCGAGCCCAGACTCAATAAAGTTCTCACACAAAGCACTTGATAAAGCCGCCAAGCTGGTTCTGATTCCACTGACCCGTCATCTGGGACGCCCCCTGTCCACAGGAACCTGCAACAGAGGAAATTGAAGACATGTTCCGAACCCTGGGAGCCTCACTCCAATTCATCAAGGGCTGCTGCAATGGAGGAGCAGTCACATCCAGAGCACATGGGGCTAGAGAGGAGCAGAGACTGGATGACCAATTCGGAATGGGTCAGGCCCAGCTGATGACAAACGGGAAAGCAAACTAAAGACCTCACCGGGGAAGGTAACAGCCATCGAACCCCCATTTCCAGGTGGCAAGCTGTGTCCTGTAAAAGGGGGAGCAGTAGTACTATCCAAATAGGGCATGGCCAACGGGTGGACACAAAACCGTTCCCAGTCGGGGCCCCAGTTGGGTTTGCTAGTGAAAAACATACATGCGCAAATGTTTAAAAACAAAATAAACAACGTTTACATAACTATACAGAAGTGCTACAGCCTGTAGGAAAAATTGCCACATGCATGCAAGTGCTCAGTGGCTTAATATAGATGTGCTAAATGAATACAATGGTATCAGATGTGGAGGTGCTTTGGCAATCATCCAATCAGAAGCAATGAGGTCATGGACGTTGTCGTCATGATAATCACTGTGTATTTGCAACAGCCCTGTACAAATGTTAAATTTCCTGGGTTGACCTGTCCAAACAACCAATGATAGGAGCAGCACAGGGGACAATTGCCCTCACCCACAGGACAAACCTTCCCTTTCTGAGTACAAAACACTGATGCTTTCAATTCAGTTAGGGCAAAGACAGCTTCTGCCTTGGTTGAAGCTTCCTGCGACTTTTCCGTGAGGTATGGAATAGAGGATCAGGAATAGAACAGGAGTAAAAGGAGGGGATAAAGCTGAGCAGAGGGGAAGTGCTGAATAAACAGAATTGCATGATTTTACATGTATGCACCATCCATTCTAATTAAAAAGCACCTGAGCATTTCTGTCCTGTCTGACACAATGTGATAACAGTGTGACTCACAATATGCACGGCTCCCCAGAACGCATCTAGCACCCACACATGCTCTACCTGCTCCGTCCTTGACAGACAGACTGTCCCAATTCACAGGCAAAGAAATCAGGTCTGTCTAAAATAAAGCTAATAACACATTTCTCCATGTTCATAGATTCAAAGGTCACGGTGGCGTAGTGGTTAGCACTTCTGCCTTACAGCACTGGGGTCATGAGTTCAATTCCATTGCCTTATTTGTGAGGAGTTTGTATGTTCTCCCCATGTTTGTGTGGGTTTCCTCCAGGTGCTCTGGTTTCCTCCCACACCAGAAAAACATAATGGTAGGTTAATTGGCTGCTAACAAATTGACCCTAGTCTGTGTGTGTGTGTGTGTGTGTGTGTGTGTTAGGGAGTTTAGACTGTAAACCCCAACAGGGCAGGGACTGAAGTGAGTTCTCTGTACAGCACTGGGGAATTAGTGGCTCTATATAAATAAACGGTGATGATGATGATGGTCTGTTAGAAAAATAGTAGTAAAGAATAAAAGACAAAACAAACAGTCATTTCTAGTTTACTTTATGACATTTATATTCATAAAGGAATATTTTAACTTGTCAACATTGCCAAACATATAGGATTACATGCCAAACATTTACAACATTGCCAGAAACCTTGATCAACTTTTTAAATATTAAGAGCCTGATTCACTGAGGAACTTTAATGCTGATACGTGCCATATATTCCGTAAAAAAGCTCTGTGCATGCCCAGCACCAGATGATACGCCAGAGAATGCAGCAACATCTAATTCATCTTTGCAAAAGGCTCTTACTACAGCCTACAATTTCATGGTCCGAATGAGGAGGGGACTGAATGTATGCACATAGTCAATGTACAGTAAGAGTGTGCCAAGCATGAGGGCATGCAGCAACATCCGATTCAAGCTTTGGGCATCTCAAAGGTACGTGTTTTTCTTTTGTATCACTTGCACCAGCTATAGTTCAGGTGTAAGTGCCGATTACTAGTGATGACAGTTGCGTATGCATGTTAGATCATGTGTTAGTAATCAGGAACAACTGTAAAAATGCATTTTAGGTACAGTAAACATTAATAACATCCCATAAATTTTATGGGGGAAAAAAGTATTTTATTTTTTTAAAATGTTTTGCCATTAATGACTATATTATTAACAGGTAACATTAATTTAATATATATTTTTTCTGTGTGTTGTATTGGGACTTTATATTCCACAAATGTATTGGACGTATAGTGCAGTGTATTATCTGTTAGAGCAGAGCGCACCTAGACCCATATTCAACAACAGATGTATATTTAGATCAACTCCTAGTAGAATATGGTTGTGCGTATGCACCTGCAATTTTTTTTAAAAATGTAAAATATTTATGTTTGTTTTGTGTGCCTAAGAGGTATTTGATGAGTAATTAGTGACACATTTTAGGAAGGTGGCACCTTCTGTGTTACATTCTTATAAATGTAACAATTTGTACATGCCAGGTGTTTAATGGGTTAAGTGTTGCTAGTTTCCACAGTAGAGTAAATATTTTCTGGGAAAGACATTTCGTTCCACAGTAAACATGGAGTATGTGGTTAGATTGAGTACATAACAGCAAAGAGTTGCCTCAAACTGTACATTCATTTCACACAAAAGACTCGTTTTAATAATGATTCCTTATTATAAGGCCTTGGTTTGTTCCGGGACACAAAAGCTATGCTTATCTCGCTTCCTCTGTGCTAGTTCATATTCAGATACGATTTTTTCTTCAATCGTTAAGCATAATAAACATGAGGGAAATAGCACTATTGTTTAATCTTTACTGGAAGTGCCATTATAAAGCCATGATACTACATGTGCACAAAACAAACAGATGGTGCCAACGTGTTTACAGATAATGATAACATACCTTCAAAATGGTACCAATTTTGTAATAGATTTAAAACATTACTAAAATAAAATCCACACTGTCTGAAATAAATATTCAAATACATGTAATCTTTATATAAAATATGTTGAGCATTCTATCTGTGCATTTCTTTCATAGCCAGGTTCTACATCTAAAAAGGAGGAGCAGGAGGATGTTTATTACAGTATTCTTGAATGTGTATATTGCACTAACTGATCAGCCCACTGCACACTGCACTGACTTGTCTGTTTTACACAATGGGGCTTATGTAAAGTTGGACCTACCTTTGGGGTTTTTATTGTACTACTGTGCATGTATACATAAAAATGTAAACATACCTCTGTATCCAGATTTATACACATTTTACACTTACAATTCCTTACATTCAAATGTGTGGAACAGAGGAGGAAATGGACAGGCAAGCATAGACCAAGTACAGTAAGGACGTTTTTCCGCAATTGTGATTTAAGTAGGTCTGGACTCAGGTGCTGGAGGGCTGATGCAGTGATACAAAATGATGATAATGACCAGCAGCACTAGCTAGCAGCGTCTGATTGGCTGATTGGGCATTGACCTCTCCAGCACTTAATTCTTTAGCGTCATGTCTATAATATGTACAGCTGTGGCCATTTATTCGCATTACTTACTTAACATTTCCATTAGGACTACTACAGGAAAGCAGATTCAAATTGAATTTTTAAAGGGGAAAACAACAGATTTTTTTTGCATTTACTGTCATTTGCATTTGTGTTTATATTTATATGCAATGGATAATCAAGGTTCCAATGTATTTTATAAACTAGCATAATAATACAACTTTAGATATATGTATTGACTTAAATATACACTCTGCCAGAAAGAAAAACACATTGGAGCCGATACAGAGTGAGTTGTACACCAGTTTGCGTGAAATCACTCTGCGATGCCCAGAACACAAGTGAACGCAAATGTGCATATGCAGACCAGCCCGTATCTGACACTTATGAACTCTTGCAACTGAAGATAAAGAACGGGGAGGGAAGGGTAGGTCTAATATGGGCCGAATACAGAAAGGGTGTGTTCTCACAAATGCAGCCGATGCAGACCAGCAGGGTTACAAAGGTATGCCAGCAAGTATTTCTCTTACTCTGTGGAGCCAGACTGCACTGTAGATAAGCTGGTGCTGCAACACCCTCAAAGATTCTGAGTGGCCTGGTCCAGCCAATAGGGAGTTTGAGGAGGTGGAGTATGAGCATAGGGACATAGTTGTGATTAAATAACAGTTTTAATACTATACCAGAAAATAATTTTCCTTTCCTTATATACATATTACGGCATTCATATGAGAAATATACTTATCATTCTAGAGCTATTCATGATTAAAAGAAGGATCATTGTAAATATCCCTAAATATACCTTTAAGAACCTTACAATCAAGAATTTATCTTGTAAGTGGGAGACCAAAAGAGGCTATTACATCAGAGAGTGATCCATATTTTTGATGATGTTATAATACACATTTATACTGTAAGTGCATCCACATAGGGGGATTTTATCCTCTAAATATCAGAAGAATACAACTTTTTGAGGATTGAATAGTACAGGGATTTCTGTTGCCAATTAACATAATAGACTGTTATTGCGATATCATACTATGTTTATTTTGTTGTGCTTTTTATGAAAATGTAACGCCCCCTGCGGGGAAAAGACAGGGACAGACGCAACAGAAAATAACTCACCTTGTAAACGATGGTCACCTCCAGTCCGCTTCTGATTTCCCAGCTGCGATCCGATCCCAGCAGATCCGCAGCCACCTCCAATCACGTCCCTCTAAGATAGAGGCAGAGATTACGGCCGTGCCTACCAGGTAAGGGCTGTCCGAGACTACGGCAAAGGACAAGGACACGGTCAGTCCAAGCTCCTTGCCGCCTCCTCACTTTGTTCTTGCCAAGACGCGGGGGACTACAGGCACTGAAGGCCAAGACTAATCCGAGGACTAATCCCGCCTCAAGTGCCTCACACACCTGCCGGTGAGGGCCTAACCGAAAGGAGGAATCGAGCGTGATACTCACCGGGACACTCCCACTTCCGATCCGGTTCTCCTGCACCTTCCCGACTCCTGCGGATGACAAGACACACAGCCTCCCTCTACGCTCTCCGTGAACTAAGATGGCACCCACAAACTGGACTAACTACAACGGCGAACCGACCCTAACAACGTTCTAATGGTCGGCAACGCAACTAAGTCAAACACTAGGACTAACTAAATGTGGTGCACTAACGGAGCTACTAGTTACACGCTACGGGGAACACCAGCCGGTGTTCACAGCCTAAACCGGAGGGCGGTTCCTAACCCCCTCACCCAGGTCGTACCAAGAAGCTGCCTTCTTGCTATGGAGTCACACACAGGCCCTAAGTACGGGTTCTTTAAGCCCGGCTGAGGCTCAGTAAAACAGCACACTAACCCGCGGGCCGACTGCCGCACGGAACAGCCGATCGAACTGAACCGCCCGACTGCCTGTACTCGGGTATCTCACACGTGTCCCTACGTCCGGAACCACAGGTCCACCTGCACGGAACCGGCCTTGAGGACCCTTGATCAGAACCACGGCCGCCCCTGGAACTGCCTCAAGGTGTGCTGTACTGCCACCAACTCACTCAGCCACCCCCTCTGGGTACCAGTGTGACCCCGGGGACCTAAGGGACAGGGAAACTACATGTGTTCTCCCCTGACTATGTGTATGCTGGTACTTACACTTGTCCCCCCACAGCACGGGTTAGCACAGGAAAACCACAGGAAACAAGAGCCTACCTTTAATGGGGGCCTGACGTCTTGCCCCTGGACACCGTTAGAAAGCACACCAAAATACTGTAATGTAAACTACACTCGCCACACAGACAGAATAAATAGATACAGTATACAGTACCTTGCCCGCTACTTACCCGAACCTACCGCTGCTAGCCAACCAGCAGGTTGCTACAACACCACAGGAGCCTACGCTCGACCGTACCTCCTAACCACGTGTGCTCACCTCACACAGGACCGCGCCTACTCTCACGAGGCTCCCACGCCTCTACCACACACCACCAGGGCCTTATGCCCTACACACCATGGGTCTCTGCCCAGCTACACACAGAGCCTTCTGCTCTGTTTCCTGGGCCTCAGCCCCCTCTCTACCTCAGGGCTCTGAGCCCACTCACTAGGGCCTTGTGCCCTACTACCTAGGGGTCCTAGCCCCTGCCTGAGGCCTGTGGCCTTCCTAACTAACTGAGGGCCTTGTGCCCTTAATAGCAGATGGGCTACCAGCCCCTAACCAGGCCCTCTGGCCTTCCTATGGCCTCTAGGCCACTAACTACCTAAGGGCCTTGTGCCCTTGTACACCTGGGGCTCTGAGTCCCCCTCTCTAACTAACAGGGGCTTGTCCCCTTTATATAGATACTAATGGCCTACTGGCCCACTACCACGTTGGGGCCTAGTGCCCAGGTCCCTGGGCCTTGTGCCCCTAATTTACAGTGCCAACGGGCCTTGTGCCCGGCTGTGCCCACGGGCCTAGTGCCCGAATTCAACGTTGAGTATACTTACCTGCTCTGCGCAGGATACTCAACTTGACACGCCGTCTTCTGTTTCTTTCTTCTCCGGGCCTTCCAGACCCTCCAGCCGGCGGCGCCTCTTCTCCGCTTCGGCGCTGGGTCTCCAGTTGCAGCTGGGGCGGGGGCGCTCTCAGCCCTGACAAGGGCTCCCCGCCGACGATCTCCGCTCCGGCGGCTTGATTGAAGTCTTCTGGCGGCAGGGTAGCTCACGGCCCTTACAAGGGCCCCCTGCCGCCGCTGCTGCTGCCTCAGTTGCTGGACGTCTGGACGAGACGTCCTCTCTCTTCCCCGCCGACGGACTTCTGGCAAAATGGCGCCACCCGGCGACTTATATAGTCGCCGGCGTGACGTCATCCGCCGGCGCGAGCGCTGATTGGCTCGCGTCGGCGCCAATCTTTTGAATGGCCGGGCGCGAGCCGCGATTGGCTCGCGCATCCGGCCGCTGATTGGCCAGCGGGGAAAGATGAGCCCTGATTGGCTCATCCTTCCCCCGCGCACGGGACCTGCAAAAAAGAAGTTATACTCACCGCCGCTGGATCGATGGACGGGTGAGTACTTCTCCTCTTCTTTCTTGTAGCTGGGCACCATCGGGGACCTCTTCAGCCCCTCCAGGGGCACAGCGCTGCCGGATATCTTCGCCCTCTTCACGGGCACCGGCTCCAGCGTCTTCTGTCCCTCCACACTGAATACTGTGTTCAACGTTGAAATAAGGAAGAAACACATGTATATTCGAATATAAGTACTTTTTATAATCTTGTATGGGATATTGTTCCTGACTTTAAGTGATTGGAATTACTTAGAAAGTGAAAATAGTATAATAATATTGTTTGGGGAAAGATAACATGGTACTTGTAAAGACTGTTTGTAATGTGTGTTTTTGGTTTAAAGATGGCTAGATTGAAGCAATGGAGTTTACTTCTGAAGAAAATGAGTTCATAGGATGTTTTCATGTATAATAGGTTTAATGTGGACAATGAGTAATGGCTACTAGACAAAGAGATGGTTGTGGTGGACTTGTAAGTACTACATTTTAACTTTTGGTTGTATAATTTTATATCTATTATATGATGTAATATGCCTGTTACCTGGTTTTGGGCTAGATTTGGGCTAGATTTACTAACAGGCGTGTTTGTAAACCCGCCGACTTTCGGAGGGGTTTGGCGGCGGTTTAGCCATCGCCGGATTTACTAAGGCTAAACCCGCCGTCCAAACGGCCAGAAATGATGTTTCCAAACCCGCCTCTGTATAAAGCGCCATGACGGTTTCAACATTGTTCAACATACAAACAGCCAGATTTACTATTAGGGGGTTTATAAAGCAGCCGGAAAACCGCCATTCAATAGACCAAAATGAAAGCGCTGCTTGTGAGCGGCGAGATTGTTCAAACAGTGTGCTGTTTCAGATATTTGGTCAATCAGAACAGAAGGAAAAGGGCCATTTCATGTACAAAGTTTTTTCCTTTGGGATTGTATATGTTAAAAGGCCAGTGTCTTGTAATTGCAGTGTTGTTTTGGTTTCTTTTTCTCTTGTGTTTTCCCACCATGCAATTTATTGACTGATTTCCACATTTGTTTTTTTTATTTTTAATATTGCAACAAAACCCTTAATAGAGTGTAAAAGCAATTCTAATGTACTCAATAAAGAATGGGTTTCTGGCTGATGACTCCTCTGCTGCATCCTCACACATCTGCACAGCACAAATTCAATGAGGCACATACCCACTAGTAGAGGTGTGTTATAGCGTACCTTTGTACTTTGGTAAACTAGGTTCAGGTTACTAAAATAATCTGGTTGGGTGGCTATGTATGCACCTGAAAAGGGTTCTGATATTATCCTGGCTGGCTGTTTGATACATAATCTAGCAATACATCAACTTACCCCACCGATTATTGCAGTAGACAGTGAAGAAGAAGGGGTCCGTGTCACATCTGGTGATGTGCAGAGCACAGAGGGCGGAAGGGAGATTAGAGACCGTCTAATTACAAACTACTTTACGTGTGTTAGGAACCCCTCCAGCCGGCACAACACAACCCGGAGTCTACTCTGCCAGTCAGGTGTTCACTGGAGCCCCTGATGGTGGGGACAGACTGGGCTGCAGACTGACAGAGGGTCGTGAAGTGTGTACCGGCTGGGGAGAACCCAGGCAAGAAGAGTCAGGTCCACGCAGAGGTCAAAGGCCGGCAGCAGGTAACAGTAATGATGAACAAGCTGAGGTCAGAGGTCATAGGCAAAGTAGCAGAACGGGTAAACAAGCCAAGGATCAGGGTCACAGGAAACACAAGCGAAGTCCAATACGAAGCCAAGGGTCATACACGGGAAGTCAAACGTAGATACAGGATACAGGGACTGGAACAAGCAGGTCAGCAGACTGGAGCACAGAAGCTATAACCGGCAATGAGGCAGCAGACCTCATTGCTTTAAATACCCAGCTGAACCAATCACAGGTTGAACACACTCCTGCAGGTTAATAGAGCAGTCACTAATAGAGCCAATCAGGGCTTGCCCCTGGCCTGCACAGTTGCAGGCTAATGCCTGTAATTGCCTCCTATGATCTGCCCCTATTAATTAGCCCACAGGCTGTAGAATCGCTGCGCCCGGCTTCCTCCTATTGCCGGGACGCAGCTCTGAAGCGTCTGTTGGTTGCCCCGGCAACGGCCGGGTTATGGCCGGAAATGACGTCCCGGTCGCCATGGCGACGGCCGGGACGCGGGTGAGTGAGTCGCGGCGGCTGGGCACTGCCGTGGCTCGTAACAGTACCCCCCCCTTGAGGAGGGGTCGAGGGACCCCGACATCCTGGTTTCCTAGGGAATTTTTTGAAGAACTCCTTCAGTTTCTTTGGGGCATGGAGTTGTCTCAGCGGAACCCAAGATCGCTCTTCTAATCCGCGATTCCTCCATTGTATAAGGAAATGCACCTGTCCTTGAACATTTTTAGAATCAAGGACCTTTTGAATCACGAATTTTTGTGGCCCACTGGAACCTCTCCCAGGCACACTTGAAGACTGGGCTTGACCAGGATAAAGCACTGGCTTCAATAGAGAACAATGAAAGGTGTTTGGAATTCTTAACGAGCCTGGAATTTTTAACCTAAATGCGACGGAGTTCACCTGCTTGATGATAAGAAACGGCCCGATGAACTTAGGGCCCAATTTCTTGCAAGGTTGTCTGAGCCTGATATTTTTTGTAGACAGCCAGACTTTCTGGCCAACCTTAAGGGAGCAGGGGGTACGGTGTCGGTCCGAAATTTTTTTTGCAACAAGTGAGGCTTGTTTTAAAGATGAATGTACTTTCTTCCAGACAACTCTGAGATCCCTGGCAGTGGAACGGATCTCCTGGATACCAACGGACTGGAGTGAATACAAAGAGTTAGATCTGGGGTGGAAACCATAATTGCAAAAGAACGGAGAGGTTTTCGTGGATGAGTGACAGGAGTTGTTACAGGCAAATTCTGCCCAGGGCAACAAGGAGGACCAGTTGTCATGGAACTCCGATATGTAGCATCGCAAGAACTTCTCCAAGGACTGGTTAACCCTTTCAGTCTGCCCATTTGACTGAGGGTGGTATGCAGATGATAAACTGACCTTGATTCCTAGGAGGGTACAGAATGATCTCCAGAACTGCGCTATGAACTGGGAACCCCGATCGGAGACGATGTCTGTAGGGAGTCCATGGAGGCGGAAAATGTGTTGAATGAACAAAACTGCCAAATCTCGAGCAGTAGGCAGCCTAGTGAGTGGAATGAAATGTGCCATCTTGCTGAACCGGTCTACCACGACCCAAATGGTATTGTGTCCCGCAGAGGGTGGCAGATCGACTATAAAGTCCATGGACAGATGTGTCCAAGGTTTACCAGGGGCGGCCAACGGAACTAACTGACCTACCGGGCGAGTCCTGGGAACTTTGTTCCTGGCACAAACTTCACAGGACCGGACGTGACTCTTGACGTCAGCAGACAGAGACGGCCACCATACAGTACGGGAAAGGATTTCCAGTGCTTTGTAGACTCCAGGATGCCCAGCAGTCCGACTGTTGTGTGCCTCAGCAAGGACTGTCTTCCTTAGATGAACTGGGACAAACAAACATCCTGCCGGAGTGTTATCAGGAGCCAACCTCTGGAACCTTTGTAAGGTACAGCTCAAATCTTGAGTTAATTCGGCATGAATCATAGACACAGGAACAATAGGCTCTGAGCAGGTGACCGGAGCATGATGTGCCAGGAAACTTCTAGACAGGGCGTCCGCTTGAATATTTTTGGAACCAGGACGATAGGTGATAATAAAGTTGAACCGAGTGAAGAACAGCGACCACCGAGCCTGTCGGGGGTTCAGACGTTTGGCTGACTGTATATACTGTAAGTTCTTATGATCCGTTATAACGGAGATCTGGTGTGCAGCGCCTTCCAACCAGTGTCGCCATTCCTCAAAGGCCCATTTAATTGCCAGCAATTCTCGGTTTCCCACGTCATAGTTGGTTTCCGCTGATGAGAACTGACGGGAAAAAAAGGCACATGGATGTAAGCGGTGGGTCTGGGGGTCTTTTTGTGACAAGACAGCCCCAGCACCGACGTCAGAAGCATCTACCTCAAGAACAAATGGTACCCTAGGATCCGGATGTCTGAGAACCTGAGCAGACACAAAAGCTTTCTTCAGGGTTTTAAATGCATTTATTGCCTATTGTGACCAAACAGTTGGATCACCTCCTTTGCGGGTCAAGGTGACAATAGGAGCCACGATATCAGCAAAGCCGCCAATAAACCTCCTGTAGTAATTGGCGAATCCCAGGAACCTCTGGACCGCCTTGAGGTTATTCGGTTGAATCCAATCCAGAATTGCTTGGACCTTGGTTGGGTCCATGGAGAAACCTTCTGAGGAGATTAGATAACCGAGGAAGGATACCTTCTGGACCTCGAACTCGCATTTCTCGAGTTTCGCGTAGAGGTGATGTTCCCGTAATCTCTGTAGGATTTGTCTGACATGACCCTGGTGCGCAGACAACGATTTTGAATATATGAGGATGTCATCAAGGTAAACAACAACAAAGTGTCCCAGGAACTCACGTAACACCTCATTAATCAAATCCTGAAATACGGCAGGAGCATTACTCAGGCCAAACGGCATGACCAGGTATTCGTAATGGCCCGAGAGCGTGTTGAACGCCGTCTTCCACTCATCACCTGCTCTAATACGTATGAGATTATAGGCTCCACGAAGATCAATTTTTGTGAAGATAGTGGCTCCTCTTAATTGATCAAAAAGAACGGAGATGAGGGGAAGGGGGTAGGTGTTCTTAACCGTAATAAGGTTCAGCCCTCGATAGTCGATACAGGGTCTGAGTCCACCGTCCTTCTTGGGTACAAAGAAACACCCTGCTCCTACTGGGGACTTGGATGGCCTGATGAAGCCCTTCTCCAAGTTTTCGTCAATATACTCCTGCATGGATTTGGTCTCTGGACCGGAGAGAGGATACAAGCGTCCCTTGGGTAATTTAGAGCCCGGAATGAGCTCAATGGCACAGTCGAAATTGCGGTGCGGTGGTAGTGTGTCAGCAGCCTTTTTGGAGAAAACATCCCAGTAGTCATGATACTGAGAAGGGAGCTGCTCCGGAATAGACTGAATAATACGTAGAGGTAGTGTCAAGCAAGACTGTGTACAATGGGGGCTCCACTGGACAATTTCTCCTTTTGCCCAATCCATGACGGGGTTATGGCAGGATAACCAAGGGTGGCCCAGAATTAAAGGAACCGATGGACATTCGATAAGACGTAAGACTATGGATTCCGAATGGAGAGCGCCAACGTTCAACTGTAGTGGTGGGGTCTCCCAAGTAATCTTGCCTCCTGGCAACGGACTACCATCTAAGCCATATACCGTAATGGCAGATTGGAGTTTAATCCGCGGAATCCCAGCAGAGCGGGCAAACTCGATGTCAAGGAAGTTGCCAGCAGCTCCACTGTCAATGAAGGCTGATAGTTTCGTAGAACGAGCACTGAACGTGAGCTGTGCAGGGACCAATAGTGCATTTTTCTGGGAGACAATTTGTAGACCTAAGTGAACTCTCCCCTCGTTCCTTAGGCATGCTCGTTTCCCGACTTGTTTGGGCAAGAACGGGAGAAGTGGCCTCTTGCGCCACAATATAAACATAAGCCTTGTGACCGTCTCCTGTCTCTCTCCTCAGAGGAAAGACGGTATGCTCCCAATTGCATTGGTTCCTCACCATCCTGGGAGATAGGAACGAAGGCGGATGGAGGTGATGACGTTTCCTTTTCAGTTTTCCGCTCTTTATATCTCCTGTCAATTTTAATGGAGAGGTGCATCAGATCCTCCAGAGAGCTAGGAGACGGGTATTGCACTAGCGAATCTTTAATCTGTTCAGATAGGCCGACACGGAACTGACTACGTAAGGCAGGGTCGTTCCATCCACTGTCAGGTGACCATCTACGGAATTCCGCGCAGTATTCTTCTGCCGACCGTCTGCCTTGTTTCAAGGACCGTAGGTGAGCTTCCGCGGAGGCCACTCGATCCGGGTCATCATACAGTAAACCCAATGCCTCAAAGAAGGAGTCTACGGACTGCATGGCCGGACTGGTCTGTGGCAAAGAAAACGCCCAAGACTGGGGGTCACCCTGTAGAAGGGAAATAATAATCCCAACTCGTTGCTGCTCTGAACCGGAGGAGCGGGGTCTCATCCGAAAATAGAGCTTGCAGCTCTCCCTGAAGTTCCGAAACAAGGTTCTATTTCCGGAGAACCGATCCGGTAAATTCATTTTAGGCTCACAGATGGGATCTGGAGGAGATTGTGAAGCTTTTGTGGCTTCTTCTTGAACAGACATACGCTCAGCCAATCCCTGCATCATCTGATACAAAGACTCAACATGGCCTGCTAGGGTTTGTGCCGGAGACGGTGTGGATCCACTTGCATCCATCCTAATCTTGTCTCCGTGAGTGGGCCGGTTATAATGTTAGGAACCCCTCCAGCCGGCACAACACAACCCGGAGTCTACTCTGCCAGTCAGGTGTTCACTGGAGCCCCTGATGGTGGGGACAGACTGGGCTGCAGACTGACAGAGGGTCGTGAAGTGTGTACCGGCTGGGGAGAACCCAGGCAAGAAGAGTCAGGTCCACGCAGAGGTCAAAGGCCGGCAGCAGGTAACAGTAATGATGAACAAGCTGAGGTCAGAGGTCATAGGCAAAGTAGCAGAACGGGTAAACAAGCCAAGGATCAGGGTCACAGGAAACACAAGCGAAGTCCAATACGAAGCCAAGGGTCATACACGGGAAGTCAAACGTAGATACAGGATACAGGGACTGGAACAAGCAGGTCAGCAGACTGGAGCACAGAAGCTATAACCGGCAATGAGGCAGCAGACCTCATTGCCTTAAATACCCAGCTGAACCAATCACAGGTTGAACACACTCCTGCAGGTTAATAGAGCAGTCACTAATAGAGCCAATCAGGGCTTGCCCCTGGCCTGCACAGTTGCAGGCTAATGCCTGTAATTGCCTCCTATGATCTGCCCCTATTAATTAGCCCACAGGCTGTAGAATCGCTGCGCCCGGCTTCCTCCTATTGCCGGGACGCAGCTCTGAAGCGTCTGTTGGTTGCCCCGGCAACGGCCGGGTTATGGCCGGAAATGACGTCCCGGTCGCCATGGCGACGGCCGGGACGCGGGTGAGTGAGTCGCGGCGGCTGGGCACTGCCGTGGCTCGTAACAACGTGTAAGTACATAGTATGAAAAACATTTATTGATCAAAAATGTGTTTTATGTGAGTGCAATTTTTTTATTTTATTTTAAATGTTTTGTAAATTGGAACCTTTAAAAAGAGGATAGTGTGTACTCCTCATGTGGTAAATATGAACATCCCTGGAATGTGACAGTCAGAGGTCAATGTTTAAGTGAAATTAGTGCATAGTTTTTAAAACATCAGTATACTCTTGTTTAATTAGCAGAAAAGAAACACTGACACCATAGAAATTTAACTGCATTTATTGCAGAACACAATAAATGATAACGTATAATGCTTACACAAACTTTTGAAAACATTAAGCAATAATAATTATTGCACTAGCGACGCCTTTTTGCAGGCATATCGCAATGCTTGGTGCCACTCTCTCCCCTCCCTCGCCCACCCCTGGTGCGAGCACCTCTCCTTGGAGGAGTACTCTGTACAGATCTGCTAGGCGTACTAGCGGTACTGGTGGTGGCTGAAGACATAGTTGCCGGTAAACGGGCTACAATTTCTGAATGTAGTTGCCCTGCCAGCCGGGTCACATTGGCATTCCCCTCACGTACTGTGGAATGTAAGGCCTCCACAGCCCCAGTCATTTGGGCCAGCTGCACATTGGTCTGTTCTAAAGCTGTTGCCAGCAGGGAGTTGACTATTGGAGCGGTGTATCCGCCTCAACTGGGCTGCAATTTGGGACATGTGGCGAGTTTGCCTGTCCATGAACATTGTTTGCTGCTGCTGGAATGCCCCAATAGACAGCGCCATTTCTCTGGCTGGGTCCATATTTTCAGGTGCAGGTTGGTGGTGTGATGGTTCAGCAGGGCCAGGTGAAACTTCCTGGAGGCCAGACACAGGGGCATCCACTGTTACCAGGGTGATGGTCGTTTGATCCTCTGGCTCAGGGGACATTTCCAGGGACTCCGTCTGAGGTGCCTGGTATGAAGAGGGCCCTGTGTATGAAAAATGACGGTAAGTATATAGTATATAATATGTTTGTATATTGCATCCTGAACACTGGATACAGGGGCGCACGGAGGATTGTCGGGGGGGGGAAGTTTCCCCCCGCCGACCCAAAAAAAACAACCGAGAGAGAGCTGCTGCGCATGTATACAATACAGCACCGCCGCGGACGCTTCTTTGACAGCGCCGCGGCTGCTGTATAGGACAGTGGCCACTTAGTTAGTGCAGGGGGGTTTCTAGAGACTCAGAAACCCCCCCTGCGTGCGCCACTGGGATAGGAAAGAATATTCTTTAGCAACTACAGATTCTTTCACAATGTTTGCATTCCTGATTTCTTGTCCTATGCTACCTGCTTAAGGATGCACTTATTATCCTTTTAATACCCATTATCATTTGGACTATGTATGGCTGAGGGGGATAAAAAAGCAAAGTCTTTATAACCTACAAATATAAGCATTTAGTCAGCCAAATGCTGCTAGACCGTGCTTTGGGGTAAACTACTACTATTTTTAGTACTCCCTCTGTGTAGTACATGCTGGGTTATTTTGACTAAACTGCATGCTATAAAAAGTGGAGATGTTGCCTATAGCAACCAATCAGATTTTAGCTGTCATTTTGTTGAATGCAATAAATAAAGTTAAGGTATATTCTGATGGGTTTCTATAGGCAACATATCAGTTTAGTAAATGTAGCCCTAAGTTCTCATTGCAAACAATTAAAAAAAAAAAAAAACCATTGACAGCAACATTTGCACAGAAAATCAATTAACTCCATTATTTCTCTCCTAAACAGAAATCACGCACCTGCTTGCTCGTCTGTGCCCGAATCTCTCGCTGAAGGTGGAGGTGTAGGTCTGGGACTGGGACTGAACTGCGGTCCTGGCGATTCTGGATGTATTAGAAAAAGCATACAATGTATTTGCAGCAAATAACTATGCAAAAATATACAGTTAATTAAAAAAATGTGTTTGCAAATAAAAAAAAACGTTTTTTTTTCAAATAAATTGCCCTTTACAAACTAATAGAGTAAAAAATACACTTTTAAAAAAAGAAAAACACTTTTAAAAAGAAAAAAGCATTTAAAAAAAGAAAAATACATTTAAAAAGAAAAAAACACTTAAAATACTGTTAGGGTAAAAAAACCAAATAACTCACCAACTACTTGGCCAAAAGAGGGCGAATCCTTATCTTGCACGTTTATCCCCTCGACAATCTCTGCCGGCATTATCTGGCGCAGCTCCTCCTCGTACGTGGTGTACTCAATACGAAGAGGGGGGCCACCACCTGTGCGCCTTGTTGCCCTCCTTTCCTGGGCCATCTTCTCTTTAAGCCTCCTCTTAATATCAGAGAAGCGCTTGCGGCAGTGCGCCACTGTCCTCTTTAGTGGGCCCACCGTGTTCACGGCCTCACAGACTCTCCCCCACAGTTGGTGACGCCGCCTTAGAGGAGTCCGGGCTGCCAGGTTCCCTAGGATGACCTCGTAGCAGGGAATGATGTTGTGCACCAACACACAATTCTCATCATGTGAGAAACGCACATTCCTCCCTGTCTTGGTCTTCCTGCCCTGTCCTGTCTCCTCAACCTCTCCCTCCTCTGACCCCTCAACCTCCATCTCCCTCTCCTCAGTCTGTTCTCCCCTCCTATCTCTGGACATAATGACAAATAAATGCCAAACACAGAAAACACAGAAAGACTTACAAACACAAAGGACAAACTACACTAAATACAGACACACTCTCCACACAGGCACATACAAGTAACACAGACAAAGGACAAGTCAAATACAAAAAATACAAGACAGAAAATAAAAGAGAAAATAAATGTAGAAAACAGAAAAATACCACAGGACTACTCACACTTCAATCAGATATAGCTCCACCAATCCACCAAACTCCAACTCTCACCAACTCTCACAAAGCACAAACCAACTAACTCCTCTCTCAAAACTCCTCAAAACCCTATCAGAGAAAAAAGTGTCAGGCCAGTGGTTTATATAGGGCTTGTGATGTCAAATCTCCTGACTTTGAAAATAGCCAATAGTAACAGGCCAGGAGACAGGTGTAATTTTCAAAAAAACCGCCTTTACACGAAAGCGCCGTCATTTAAAGAAAAAGCGCCATGTTCTATTCAAAGCCGCCGGCGGCTTTGAGCATTACATCCCGCCGTGACATCGCCGGCGGCTTCAAATTGAAGCTGAAATGCGCCCATTGGTGAATCCGGCTATTTGCAATGCAAACCCGCCGGAAAACCGCTGCGATGCATTGGCGGCTTCAAGCCGCCATGCATCACGCCTGTTAGTAAATCTAGCCCTTTGTGTACTTTAAGATTAAGTTATACTGTACTTATTTTATAGATTATTACTGCAAAAGTAAAATTATTGTGCACTAAATCTACATAGCCTGAGTGGTATAACACAGGCAATTAGAACTGAAACGTATATGCAGACACTAAACAAGATGGCCACCAGTGGTCCAAATGGTGTTAAAGATGGCTGTCATTGGGCCATGTGTTACTGTTTGTCTTTTGTCTGTCCACCATCTTGTTAAGCCATGCAGTCTGTCCTCCATCTTTCATGCACTCTCGCTCTGTATTACATATACTTACTGACACAGGTACACAGAGAGAATAAACTGATATTTTACTTACATACATTATTCAAAGAGACTTTGTGGAAAATCTTTCTTGATATGATTATCATTATTCCCTGTTCCCTGTTCCCTAATATTGTGTATATCAGAGTAAATTAAGCATATAATGAAATAGACTTTGTGAGTGGCAATGAAGGCAGTTATTAAATGGTCACTAGCCAATTAGCATATTTACCTCACCATTAGACCCTCGGTGCAACCGGAGAGCAATAAGAGATAGCATTGGTTTTATGTACCTTATACAACATTTATGAATATCAGAAGACTGAACTTTAAAAATACATACATTACAATGGCATACATTACATTTTCAATATGACCGACATCCTGCTCTTGCATATGGACGGATATTCCTTTAGAAGATTATTTTCTTTCCTTTGATCTACTGTGCTTTCCTTTGATCTCATGCAGGTAGATTGTAAGAAAATTTAACAAAGACATTGGTTATTTGCCCTTTTTCTATTTTCTTAAGAGGTCTAGTAAAGAAGAGTTTCCAAGTTGGAATAGAGATGTTTAAAGCAGAACAGTTACTTCAGGAGTAGTGGAACATACACCTTGTGGAACATCACACACCTGTTTTAAGTCAGTTCTGAACAAGAGAAAAGGTCGTGACAGGCAAGTTCTATGGCTCAAGTTGCACAAAGTGCTTTAGCTTTGGTGTATGTTACACCCCACTAGTTGGGTATGATAATGTTATTGTAGGTTGAAATAATAATGTTTTATCCTCTAAAGTTTATCTCACTAATGAAGGTCACTGGAAGAGAAACAGTGATGCATGCAAGCAGGTTATACCGGATGCTGTAGGAGTTAGAGGGACATTAAGAAGTAAAATTGTTAATTGAAAGGCAAAGATAAGGGTTATGGGGGCAATATTTGAGCCAGGGAAGAGGGGAAGTTATGGCAGAAAGAGTGGTTGATGTTATTTTAAGGTAGTTTGGATTATTAGAATTATTTTGGAAACCTGTATAATAAGAAGTTGACTGCACATGTCTAGTAATAGGTGAACAAAAAACTATTAAATTCTGAACACACTTTTCCTTTGCAAATTCAGACACACAGTGTGTCAAGTCAGTGACCCTTGAGCCAAAACATGAGTTTTTATTGTATGTATACACTTGATTGTGCACTGTTATACAAAAAAATACATATTTTTTTCATTGAATAAAGACCTGCTGAATGCACAACAGTCTCATGAAAATAGTAAATGCAATTTCATGCTTTGATCTCATGAATGAGGTATATTTAATTGCTATTAGCACTACTGGAGCCTGGCTGTCTAAAGCAGGAGCATGTTGCAGTGCTCTCATTTCTTAAAGGGCTCACCGTGTATGTTCCGTAAACCTTACATCAACCTTATAATTCTAAACCTTTGCATGCAAATAAACACACGGAGACTTGTATAAGTTATTAAAAATTGCCAGAACTTTTATTATGATTTTAATTTTAACTAGACCTATGGTGGCGGAGAAAGGGCACTGCGAAACAACTCTCAAGCTGACAAACACTATCGCGTGTGGACTGGCGCAAACCGCCGTACGTCCACCACCACGGGGAACAAATCCCAACATAACTTTTGCGCTGAGTTGGCGTCAGAGTGACTGCCCCTTTTAAAACTTACTCTGCCCTCCCTCACCGAGTCGAACAGGGACCCTCCTCACCGAAGGGCCAAAAAGGGAGTTACTGGTGCCTCAACGGGGGGCAGTGACCTACGACAACTACCAGTGCGCCCACAAATCAGCCGCTGAACGCAGTGCCTTCCTACCATACCGTACATACCCTACCAAAGGAGTGGGTGGGTGGGATCTCGTGCTGTGGAATGAACCAGAACAGGAAGTGCAGCCTCCTATATCAATCAAGGTCCCTCCCACTGGATTACACATTGGTCGGGCCAACCCATGTTAACACCTTCAGGTATTTGTACAGCTTACTACAAACCCTATCGCCCTTTAAGTGCATTCGTTCTATTCAGCCTCATTTGTCATTAAAATGACAGTGGGGCTCTGACTCTTTACTATATAGAAGTTTATGACAGAAATGGGGATACTACCCTCTTACACACAGCCCCACTGACCAGTATACAGGACCCCTAAAATATAAAAGAGTCTATAGGTTCTGTCCAATCTGTGAAGTATGTTAATATAACACGTGTCCGTGATTCTGGCGAGGTCATGAGGGAATTGTGACTAATATTATATTACTGGTTGTAAGAACCTGTTTTTCACTAAATCCAAAAGTTTATCTGTAAAACATAACCAGTAATTACATAAAGGCAGTCAACACAGATGTTAAAAAGAGGAGGTGTGGTTTGCTACTATTCTCTTTTATGTGTAGCGAATGTACCTTATCTAAGTTTTAAAATTAAAATCTTACTGTAATATTTAAAGCAGGGTGTCGTGAACATAGAGAGCTTACAGTTTTTTATAAGGGATAATTCTTAACTGCAGTGTTAATAGGTTGTATCAAATGAATCCATTGATAAGTTACGTACTTGGTGGCTGCGAACGGCCCAAGTCATCAAGCTGCGTATTCCCACATGCGCAGCTTCATGACTTGCGGCGCAAATGTTCCTATTGTACCCGTTTACGGGCGTACACGCCAGCACATACGTGCATAACCTGCAGAAGTGAACGCTACGCTGTTTAGTGCATAGTAACATCATTGGTGAATCTCTCAATTGTTGAATCATGGTGCTGGTTGTAATTAACCGTAAAATATATATTCCCCTTGTTATGCTACTTTGTTTACCCTGTCAAGATGTTTTAGTTTGCATGAATTAAATTTCTTAATATGAAAATATTTTCATTGTTTTATCTTATATCATATATCAGTATATCATGTGGTTTTATTATGTCATATGTATTATATAAAATATATATATATATTATATTATATTATATAAGCCTTTCGTGTGAGCTGGAAGGAAAAGGATATGAACAGGAGTGAAGGAGTTATTCAAATAACCTATGTTTTCAATCCAGAGATTTTCAACAAAGACTTGCACAGACTTCTTCGACTTGTCCATTGCATCCAGGAGACTCAAAAGGATCAGGATACGCCTATATACTTTCTCAGCCAATTGTTATATGATATCTGTAAATTATAGTACAACCTTCTTTTGTTGAAACACAAAGTACATCTCTGGTGTGTTTAAGATCCGATTTTTCAGCATAGAAAAAGAGTGGAAGCTTATTATTTCGTAAATAAACAACGATCCAATTTTATTTGTTATGTTTCTTTTGATGAAGGAATGATTTTATAACTTTATTAACCTATAACACCAATGAGGTTATGCCGCTAGCCCTGTTTTCCCTGTGTATCATGTTGTGTCTTGGTTCTGTTTTCAGTATATGTTATGAAAGAGGTTATATCGTACATAACTGTTATTTCTTTGGGGGCTTATTACATTATATACCGGATGTGAGGTGTGACCCTATTGGTTGGCCTCTTCTCCATTGGCTTTTAAACAACAGCTTGACTTAAGTGTATAATGATAATACGTACATTTGGTCACTGAAATCACACACATACCAGTTTTTCTTTTAACAAAACATTTTTAATTTACAAACTAAAACCATCAACAAATGTGAACAAATAAACAATCAATAAAATGTATTTACATTTTTTTTTTTTTTTTTTTTTATTATTTTAACTTTTTTGGGCTTTTTCTTTATACTTTTTATATTTTTTTTTCTTCTTTTTTTTATTTCACTTAGAAGCCTCTGGCTGTGTCTTTGAGGACCCATCAACTCCTCATCAGCTGCAAAAAACGAAAGACAACAATTTAGTTAATGCACTCTTAAAACATTAATGTGGAAATGCTCTAGGTTCCTGTACCTATGCATTTTTTAAGCTCGTTATAGTGCAAAAATGAATGTTACCCAAACACTGGGCCCATTCCTTTAATTTTTATAAATGTAGTAGTAATTATTATTTTTAATATTATTACTTATAAGGCGACAGAAAGAGTCTGCAGTGTCAAACATGTGGGAACACAAAGTACATGTCTGGTCTGTTTAAGATCAGAGTTTTCAGCATAGAAAATGAGTGGAAGCGTATTATTTTGTAAATACCCAATTATCCAATTTTATTTGTCAAGTCCCTTTTGCAGAATAAATTATTTTATTACTTTATTAACCTATAACACCTAACCTAACACATAACCTAGGTTATGCCGCTAGCCCTGTTTTCCCTGTCACACAGGGGACAGGGTAAAGCAAATCAGATTATCTGTGACAGATAGTGAAATGGATGGTCGAAATCAGCAAGAAGAAGGGCAAAGCTTAAGAAAACAGGGAAAACAGGCCTAGCAAAGAAGAGCAAGAGGTATGGAGGGTGAAGGAACCGTAGAAGGAGCACACAACGAAAGAGGGCTAGGCGCATGAGAGCTTACAACCTAAAGGGAAGGGGGAAACACAACTAATACGAAGAATATAGTATGAAAGTGTATTTTTCTAGACATGAACTTTCTCCAAAATTGTGTCAAGGACAATCTCACCCTCCTTTTTAAAGGCAGCCAGCTGAGTTGTCCTGCGCACAAGACAAGAATTGGGGGGGAGGCTTTTTCCCATTGTGGGAACTAAGGATACCCTGTACTGTGAATGGACAGTGAAAACTGTTTCTCGTGTTCCATGTATATCTTGTAAAAAAAAACACAACCAACTCATGTATCGTAAAATTACCATGTAGTGTACTTACTTTCCTCAACCAGCACTTCTGGCTGCTGAGAGGTGTGTTGTGGTGAGTCCTGGAAGAGCAGAGATGATGTGGACAATTCATACGACACCGGCTACTGCGTCACCACCGTTGCCTCCTCTTGTGGCTGTTGGCTTCCACTTGGTTGCTCCGGTGGGACGACAGGTTGATTTGCCCGTTGGTTTTGGGAGCTGCATTGGCGTCCTGTTGGAGAGCATGATGTGTTATCTAAGGTGTATTTTTGTAATTTCTTCAACATACACAAGTAATACATACATGCAGCGAATGGTAGCTTTGAATGGTAAAATGGTACTCATGTCAATAACATGAAAAGTTTGTGAAAAAATTACAATAAGATTTCGAAAATATATATAATAGTAAATAATCAGAATAATAGCAAATAATAAACCAAATAATAAACATTAATAATATGTTTAGTATGATACTGGTCAGAAAATAGGCCTTTTCTGTCCATATTTAATGTGAGCTGAAATTATTACATTGCCATATTATATAGTGCTTGAGGGCGACTTACTAGTGACAATTTCCGCCCTCAAATCTGCCAAAAGGTCAGGCTGTCTTCTCCTCAGATCACTCCATCGGCGCTGCAGTTGCACGATGGAGCGCCGGGTGCCAGCCTGCATACGCAGACGCCTGCGAGCGGCTCTGTATGCCTGCATTTTTTGCTCATTTCCCATGTACCTCCTTGCGGGCTGAAAGCAACGGTCCATCGTTGCTGTAAGCACCCGCAGCTCGGTACGTGAGAATGTTGTGGCCCTCATTTTATATCACAAGAGCCAGTTTAATATCACGCTTACCTATTGGTTCGCAGTGCACGTCGGTGCGTCTTTGTTATATATGCCATAATGTGGCTAAAAAAACAAAACAAAAATTGTCAGAGGATGAATAAGAAGTTATGGCATCTGCTTCTATGCTATGCCAGGTTGCAGACCTTGCCCCATGTTACTTACCTCAAAATGGAGCAGGATTATCCTGTTCACTTGCAAACAATTGTCAATGGAAAACTAAAAAAGAAAATAAAATACAATTATTCCATCTGCTTCTATGCTATGTCAGGTTGCAGACCTTGCCCCATGTTACTTACCTCAAAATGGAGCAGGATTATCCTGTTCACTTGCAAACAATTGTCAATGGAAAACTAAAAAAGAAAATAAAATACAATTATTCCATCTGCTTCTATGCTATGTCAGGTTGTAGACCTTGCCCCATGTTACTTACCTCAAAATGGAGCAGGATTATCCTATTCACTTGCAAACAATTGTCAATGGAAATCTAAAAAAGAAAAAATAAAGTAAACAAAAGATAAAAATAATCTAAAAAGTACTACACAGCCCAATACAAGCAAACTATTATCTGTAACTATTATCTGAAACAAAGTATAACACCCAAAATAACAAAAAAGTCCAAGACAAATAAAACAATAAAGCAATAAAATGTTAAAACAAATCAACCAAAGAAACAATAGTGATATCTTAAAATATATCATGCAAACATACCAGTAAATGAATCAGCAGTGAACAGGGCACATCATCTACGCAGAGCTTTATAGCAGTGGTTAATTAGCAAAGAGTATGCAGGTGAGGGTCTGCATGCGTCCTGATCACATGGGCGTTCCTTTGGATAATTTGTGTGTGCTCGTGGTTCAGATATGAGAGATAAACTAGACCCTTGGTAGGCGCATAGCGTACGCCACCACAAACGCGATCGCCTGCGTTCGCACCAGTTTGACTTGGAGGTAGTTAGACGGGAACGCCCCTATAAGAAATTGACTACGTCACTACGCCCCAGAACCTCACTGTTCACGCCCAGATCTCGTAGCTTGTCGCAAATGGCTTTTGCGATCGCGCCCGTACAGTTTTTGCATTCGCGAAAGTAAACAGGCCCGGCATGCGCACTTAACTTTTGCGTTCGCTACGCGCTGAAAAGGGACATACGTTCCTTGATGACTCAGGCCCAGAGAGTCTGATGTAAGTGTGTTTGATGTGAAAAGATAAGTGGGACACCTGGGACATCTTCAAATGGCTCCTAGTGTGAGACAGTCTGACTTGGGAGGGAGTTTTGGACACTTGAATAGACTGTGTGGAGCCGTTCCCAGCTGGAGATCCTTGCAGACAGCATGTGAAAGTCTATACAGGTATATAGAAATAGCTTCAAAGGAAAATGTTGTCATAGTTCATATTTTGGGAAATCTGGGTGTCTCTCCATACTGAGGAACAGAAATCACACCAGGGTTGTGAATGACAAGTATGGGGAGTATCTGTGAACAGCTAAAATCACATATCTCATATCTCAACTCTACCTTTCCTCTCCTGATCTCTCTCCCTCCCTTCTTTCCAGGGTATCCGCATGCCTCTCTGCCATCTCCTCCTGGATGTCCTCTAGATTTCTTAAACTCAATCTTGCTAAAACTGAACTCATTGTCTTTCCTCCCTCTCGTACCTCCTTCCCCTCTGACCTCTCCATCACTGTTGACAACTTATCTATCTCCCCTGTTCCCCAACTCCGCTGCCTAGGTGTCATCCTCGACTCCTCTCTCTCCTTTGCCCCTTACATTCACTCTCTCGCCAAATCCTGCCGTTTCCAGCTTTGCAACATTGCCCGCATTCGGCCCTTCCTCTCCCAGGATGCCACTAAATCTCTCGTCCACTCTCTGATTATCTCCCGCTTGGACTACTGCAACCTTCTCCTTATCGGCCTCCCCCTCTCTCATCTCGCTCCCCTTAGATCTGTACTTAACGCCGCTGCTAGGCTTATTTTCCTCTCTCGCCGTTCCAATTCTGTATCCCCACTCTACCAAGCCCTTCACTGGCTCCCCTTCCCCTACAGAATCCTTTTCAAGCTCCTCACTCTGACTTAATAAGGCCCTCGCCAACTCCACTGCTCCCTACATCTCTAACCTTATCTCTATTCACACTCCCTCCCGCTCACTGCGATCGTCCAACGATCGTCGCCTCTCTTCCCCTCTGATTACCTCCTCTCACGCACGTATCCAAGACTTCTCCCGCGCCGCTCCCCTCCATTGGAACAAGCTCCCCCGCTCCATCAGAACTTCCCCTAATCTGTCCTCTTTCAAACGAACATTAAAAACCCACCTTTTCCTTAAAGCCTTCCAGTCTCATGCCTAAACTCCCACCGGTCGGCTACCTCTCTTTCTCATCCCTTCTTCCCTTCTCCCCCTTCCTCGACTCCGTCTCCGTTTCTCCAGTCTCTCCGTCTCATCCATGTGTCTGTCTGTCTTCCCCTCCCTTTAGATTGTTCGCTCCTTTGAGCAGGGCTCTCCTCCCTTCTGTTTCCATCACTTTTAACTGCGCTCTCCAGCTACTCAGCTCACCTTCTCTCAGTCCCTCTGCCCTCTGTCTCCTCTCGCTTCTCTCCGCTCCCCTCAGTGACTCTCAACCTGTCATCCATGCCCACCCTCTTGGGCCATAGTTACCTGCCTATACTCACTTTTCCCCTCCCTCCCTCTCTTTCATGCTGTGCCTGAGCCCCCAGAGTTATAGTGATTACTGTTACTTGTACTGTGCTGTTTCACCTTGTACTGTACCATTGTTTGTCCTTGTACGGCGCTACGGATACTTTGTGGCGCCCTATAAATAAAAATTAATAATAATAATAATAATAATAATAATATCTTTGAAAAAGGTATGTCACATTGTCATAATTCCATCATGTTTGGTATTTAAATGTGCAGGAGATTATGACCGGTTTATTGAAGGGGGAGTTATTTCTCTGGGAAATATCTGTGAAGAATTACCCACAGGTCAAGACTTTAGAAATATTTGTGAGCAAAGTATAGTGACACCCAGGGGACATCCCTGCCCTTTATTAGCATTAAACACTGCCCCTGTGAAGACCATCCCATTTCATTTTGCTTAAAAATCTGTGTTTCGGAAAGGACAAACTGTCAGACTTTTTGGGAAATCAATTCACATTGATAAGCTGTCCATCTTCTTCCAAGCCAAATTTCCCTTGGCCAGAATGCAATTCATGTTACTTCAAACTCCTGCTAACTCCTTTTTATTTTAAACTTCTTTTGCTTGTTATATCAGTCTATTAATTGTTTATTCACTATTTTTCTTTATATCTGTATGCCTTGTATTTTTGTATATTAAATCTATATTTAATAAGTTGCGTCCTTGATACTCTAACGAATCCACTGTTTAGAAGATTGCTCAACCAAGTTAACCTTTGAAATGCCAGTGTGTGATTTGTTGATACATTTGATTAACAAGCTGTGTGTGCTTGCATTTACATTTGTGTAACAATCTGGAGGTGTAAAGAGTTAACCCTTTGTGTGCTGGTGTGGGTCTTGCTAGTCTGTGAATAGCTAGAAGCCTGCATGCCAGTGTGGAGCAGTATATTGGGGTCCTATTGCCCGTACTCAATAGGTGGTGGCAAACCTGAAGTCTCTGGTGGTGTGAGAGCGCTGTGTTTGGGAGTGATTCCATAGGTCTATAACCTGTGTGATAGGTAGAGAGAGACTGCGGGCTGAAATTGTGTGTGACCTCATACAGCAAACACCCCAAAGTCACGGCAGCTGGGAGCGTATTAGTGACAAAGGTATACTATATAAACATGCTGCTCCCTTCCAGACTATTCTAAAATCAAAAATATGTTCATAATTAATGCTACCAAAAATAACAGTAAAAAATATTTCATTTTTATTAAAAATATATAATCCCTTGTGCTTAGTTTGTATTCGCCATTATAGGGTTTTTTTGGCAGAAACTGATGTACAAGGTCAGCATTGTGCACGTCATAAATTAATGATATAGGAAAAGCAGCTCATACAGGTTACAACTCACCTTGCTCAGTCTCACATTGAGGTCTGTCTCAAGAATAGATCTATTGTTTTGGACTGTGTTGTGTATTTTCTTAAGTGGAAAAAAAACCCTTACTTTTTATTGTATCATTTACATAAATGATTATAAGCAAAATATTTTAGTTAAGAATAAAGAAATAAGAAATAAGTTAAGAAATAAAAATATTTCTATTAATGAGAACAATCATTTCAACATAACTAAAGCTTGGTACACACCTATGCAATAGTACTTCAGATGCGATTTATGTAACGATTTAACCAATCTGCATCTCCCATAACCATCTGCTGAAGTCTCTGTACACACTCTACAGATATCTTCCTACCCTGCAGCAATATACAAACATAATTTTAATAGTGGGCTGCACCTCACAGCAAACAAACAATGAATACAAACATCCATGGAAAATGCATTATTGCCATTCATCCCTGTGTTTTGGTTTGTGTATATTTTATGTTCGGTTCACTCCCTGGAAAACTGTACACAAGGTAGGTTTTATTGTTATAATGGGTCTGGAATGGAAAGAAAATTGCCTGCCTGTTTGCTTGTCGCTATGGCTTTCAAAGAGTAGAAAATAGTTCATAACCAGGAACAGGCCAAGGATCAGGGCAGAGGATCACAATGAGAATAATAAAAAAAATTACAAAGAGAAGCAGATGTGGACAAGTAACTAGCCGAGGTCATGGTTACAAGCATATAGTGGAGTAAATATAATGGAGTAAATATAACTAGCCAAGGCTTGGTAACAAATAGTCTGAACAGATAAAAAATACAATGGTTTACATAGCAACAGCCAGGGGCTGGGCTGGGGGGCAAGGGTCAATCTGCCCCCATCCCGGTCCCATAGTGGACTTGGTCACTGGGCCACCTGTATTTTTTTTCTCTTTAAAATAGGCCGTTGAGTCGAGTCTTGCCCTCCAGGCTAAGATTTGCCAGCCCTCTCTTGGCAACAGCACAATAAAACCTGTTTTTCAGGCACAGGAATAGTTCACAGAGCATATTTTAAATATCATCATGTATAAATATGAAATGTAGCTGCCGGTCCTGAGCTGCAAATAGATTAAAGTAAAAAGGAGGCGCAGGCGTACACCTAAGGTCAGGAGGGAGAAGGCATGGGTCCTGGCACCACCAGGGAAGCACCGGGAAAGGGAATGCTGTCTGAAGTGATATTTACCAGTTCCCCCCACCCCCCTTACACATGCCCTCCGGTCAACTCCTACTGGCTTTTGTGGATAACAAAGATAACATTTTTAACAAGAAAGGAAGCATACATCTTAGAAGTTTTAATCCAGGATCTTACACAGGGCCATCTCCTTTTCAAGTAGAATAATTTTTCACAGTTGATTGTTAACAAGGAGAGGTTTAGAAGATCTTCTCTTAAAAAAAATAATTATATAGCATACATTAAGGGGTATACTCAACCTGACAATGAACTTTATTCAGTCACGGACAGGGCAAACAGCAAAAAAAATCATACACTTTTTTTTCAACTTTGGCCCCCAATATCTTCTGTTGATAAATCCAGGGATTTCTTGACCCCAATATTTCTGGAAAATTTTGAACCATGTGCCTAGCCTTGTAAAATAGAATGAAGGCAGCCACAAATGTTTTGACAGAATGAATTTTAAGGACAAAGAAACATGTTGGTATCAGAATGCAACAAAGTTCTATGACATATAAAGGTTACAGTGTATCCTGTTGGTTAAGTTCTTCAAAAGACAGGTAAAGAGCATCTGCCGTGATATTCCTCGATCAAAGATGATGTGTGAAATAAAGTCAAACAGAGAAAAAACAGTTTCTTATTATTATTAGACTATCAGACATGGCCTCAGTTTTGGGTATAGGAACTACAAAACTCAACCATGTGGTGGGGTGATGATTAATTATATATCTGTTATCTATACATAACTCCAATATGTAAAGTGATTGAGACGGTTAAAAACTTAACAGCTCCACTAGGTATGAGATTTCCTGTCAATATCAAAGATGGAACCAGACTGAGGTACAACAACAAAAAAAACCTCATGGGGCTTTTAGTATATATTTGAACATACCAATGACTGAATCCACAGGGGCTAGTGAAGATAGATAGTCAGAGGACAGGCTGAGGTCTAAGAGCAGTCAGTAGACAGTAAAAACAAAATCTAGAGCAGCGTTGGCTAACCAAGACTCTCCAGGTGTTGTGAAACTACAAGTCTCAGCATGATTTGCCAATATATAGCAGTTTATTGCTGGAAGGGTATGCTGGGACTTGTAGTTTCACCTTGAGTGTCACAGGTTAGCTAACACTGATCTAGAGCTTGGGTGAAAGGAGTGGAGAAATAACCAAAATATTATAAATGCTCATGGACTTAACCAGATCATTTTATTCCCAAGATCCTGAAACTTCCATTGATGCCAATAATAAGCAAAGGTTTATCCAAACAAAGAACAGGGATCTTGAATTGGAAGAGCAGTACAAATATATCAAACTGTCAGCTGTCTCTGAATCCAAGATGGCAATAGAGGAACTAGTTTTCTGTTTTGCACATAAGTTAAATACTGACTGTTTTTTCATGTAGCACACAAATATCCACTTTAAATTTCAGTGTACAAATAAGCTATCAAGTATTTGTGTGCTTCATGAAAAAAGAGTCATTATTTAACTTATGGGCAAAACAGAAAACTAGTTTGCACCCCTTGCAATGTAACATGGTTTTGTCCAGGAGACTGAAATAAGATACCTCTTCATTTAAGATCCTTAATGAATCAGGCCCCAGATGAGTTACATTGATTTGTAATTTGCATTTTGTTTTCTTATTTGACCTGTAGTCTTTTCAGAAATTTACAATCTTGACTTCCTTTCTTGTGACGTGTATTTTTATGTGCCTTTACAGTAAATATTGTTCTATTTTGTTAGTATATTTGTTTTATATTATTTATTTATTTTGTTGGGAACACTCTTTTGCTGGTTCAACTCCATTTCCTCCTTTTTATAGGGGTTAATTCAATGAAAATTAGATTGCTGTTTTGTGCTTAGGTGCAATCCCCCTAGCTGAGCTCATTCATACTCCGGTCATAATTACTAGATAGTGGCAGTTATAATTTTTTGCAAATCCTGTCTATGATCGTTGGGTATAATACCTTGGGTTTGCAGCTGTACCATTGGTAATACTTACAATGCCCATACACAGGGCGATCTGGCTTCTCAGCCTGACCATCCAACGGCTGGATCTCTGTGAGATTTGAACATAGATATATTCTTAAACATTTGTGGCCAAATGTTACCAATTCAAATATTCAGGACTCAGCCCAAATTGCTATATCATAAAAGACAGACTTGGTGAGCCCAAATTGCTATATCATAAAAGACAGACTTGGTGCATTTGGATAATGACTGTATCATCTAACCAGATTTGACAGTAATCCCATTTAAAATCTGAATGTTCAGATGTGAATAGTTATATGTTGATCTGCTATGTTTACTAAACTGCAGATTGAAGACTCCTAACCTCTGTTACCTTACCCTTTGCGACATATTTAAAATACAACATACCTTTATGAATAAAGACGCAGACAACTGTTAAATTTAACTAATTAACGTTGTGATTTATTAATTGGATTATAATTGGCTTAGCTTTTATACTCGGTGGTGGAGAAGGCAAAGATGGTGAGGCGACCCCGAGTGTGTCAAAACTTACCAAACAGTGTGGCCCTGAGGCACTAACCACTGGTCCCAGGACGACTCCTTTACGATTGGCCGGTGCTAAATCTAGCTTCAGTTTACCTGTCCCCCCTCTGGGCTCGCAGTGTCCTGCCCGTACAGAGCATTCCAAGGAGTTCTGTTTACTGAACCAAGAGCCAAGGTGCTTCGAAGAGGGTAGTGCCCTTTGGCCAATCAGCGGTAGCACCGTGTGACCAATTGCCGACTCACCACATTTGCCTTCCTACCAACGCTGGAGGTCCTTGGGACCTACAGCCCGCCACCGATCGCCCTACATGCCTCCTCAATCCCCTTAAATAGCTGCCCAATAAAAAGACCCAAACCTGCGTTTGCAAGGTGCACCCCGTCTGTCCGATATAGCTGAACCTGATCGATTGCTATTTGGGTGTGTTTAATGCTAGCCCCGCCCAGGGACCTTACCACCCTGCCTACGTTTTGGTTCAATTTCTTGATGACGCGCTTCACAATCGCGGAATCGATGTGGGACCTCCAAGCTAATCTGGGTATGACTTGGGACCAGCAGAGATGTACTGAAGGCCATTGGGCTTTAATTGCCTTCAAACTCTCCCTTATGGCTATAATCACATTGAGGGACTTACCTGACCCTAAATCATTGCCCCCCAGATGTATTATCAATATATCCGGGGCGCTAACTTTTGCAATTTCAACAGACAGCAGGGGAATTAAAGCTTTCCATTGCATACCTCGCCTACCTATCCAACGTATACTAACTTGTTTGTGCCCCATACGGATCCTATTTTTGGCCTCGCTATGCTTGGCTGCCCAGTGAAGGTACGAGTGCCCAATGACCAAAACCCGGATCTTCCCCGCTGAAGCACCTGTGGGTAAAGCAGAAATAATCTAATATCAGACCGTGACTACTTCACTAAGTTGCTCCCCTCCTCCAAACTCCTTCATGTGCCTCCCCATTGGTGATGACACTATATACAGGTAACCAACAGCAAGCATCACGAAAACATGGTTAGTGAAAAACAGATGGAAAAACACAACAGGGGAGGGGAATGGGGGGATTTGCCGGTAGCACCAATGAAGGCGAAAACCCACAAAACCCCGGCGGCTCACCACTAATCAGGCCTTAGTCCGGGGAGAAAGCTGGGAACAATCCTTCATGCCCCCACATACCATGGCGGGCGGTTAATCCCAGCACTACCGACAGGGGGGGGAGGGGGGGGTTGTCAACTTGAGGGAAGAAGAAGACCAGATTAGTAGCGGACCACCTGCTTCAATCACATGTATACCCCTGCAACCGTTGTCTGCCCTCCTCTAATACGGCCCTAGGGGCGTATGTATCTCTTATACGCGTCCGACTTCCAGCACCCCAGCGCTTTGATGCTATCTATGGAGGACCCCGACTGAGCCGCCTCAGTCCCCGCCCCTATCCTGAATGAATGCGTGCCATAGAGTGTCGGGTCCAACCCGGCGACATGCAAAGCCTTCTTAAACAGGGCATTAAATTGGTATTTCGTCAAAGGCGCCCCGTCTAAATGTATTAACCAAGGCACACTCTTGTGGGGCTGTACTGTTGCGAAGCGATTGCACCATGTCACGGGGCAGATCTCAGGGTCTTCCGTTACCTTCATTATCAACCAATGCCCTTTGCCCCCCTGGTTGGTTTTGGACAGTAGAATCTTACATGCCACTTGCGAGGCACCCACTTTGACAGCCTTGCTTAGTAATGCGTTGCCTATCTTGTGCCGGGATTGCGCTGCTAGCTCGCTCACCCTGAATGCGCCTGAAAAGGCCATCGTGAATGCTGTGCTAAATAGGACTGTCTCGTATGCACTATCTGTTCCCTGCATTATTGACCTTATGATTTGTCTTAAAATGGGCACGGACACTGGCTGCCTGACATCATCCTTCCTAGGCTGTAATTTGCCCCATCCCCTGAGGGCTCTACTGATTAGGAAATGCTTAGTGATGTCCTCTTTCCCTAAGATACGGGCCGAAAAGGATATGCCTGCCAGCAGCAGGGAGACCGAGGACTTTGAGGCACCTGCTTGGTATTTATCCCATATGAAGGCCAGGATGACATCTGTCCCTGTCTGTTCTGCCCTTTTTTACGAAACTGCGCCGTTGAAGCCACGCTGAACGATACGCTCTCCTGGTGCGGGGGGGCTAACGATGTTTCTTATAGCTCCCTTATACCGGCCTGATGATCTGCCAAACATGAGCTGGACAAGTCATACCTTCTACTTGAGCCAGTGGATCCAGATCCCGGAACCGTTGCCATTGGTGGCGTGACAGGGCATCTGCTATTTTGTTATCAACCCCTGGTAGGTGTAGTGCTCTAAGTGAAATGTCGTGTGCCAGGAATCTGAGCACCATGTGTCTCAAAAGATTGATGGCTTGCGGTGAAGTTGTGGTCTGCCTATTTATACATTCCACTACCCCTAAGTTGTCGCACCAGCAAACTATATCTCCCCCTTTCAGTTCCGAGGCCCACAACTCTATGGCAACAATTATGGGGAAAAGCTCTAATACCAAGAGGTTTTTTACCAGGCCGCTCATGGTCCAGGACTCGGGCCACGGAGCCGCGCACCAGGCTCCCTGAAAGTAGGCCCCGAATCCCCGCGACCCAGAGGCGTCGGTATGAAGGTCTAGTGTGGCAGAAGATACTGGCGCGGAAGGCCAGATGCACACACCGTTGAATGTATAGAGGAATTCTGTCCAGATTGCCAAGTCTCCTCTTATGTCTTTTGACAGTGTGAACCTGCTATGGGACACAACAAACAACAGCGCTGATAACTGATATACACAATCAATACATAACCAATCCGTGTGGTACAAATGTATGCAAACAATTTATTAAAACAATTGATTAAAATAAATCATAAAATATGAAACACTGGCCAGTGAAATACAGCTGATCATATAAAAGGTCAGATAAACCGACTACATAGACCAACAGTGTAACAAATGAACCAATTGATCGGTCACTCCTGGAGAGATAACCGGCTGTATATCTCACATGAAATAAATTCTAACGTCCAGTGACCCAGTACAGAGCTGGATTAAGGCTTCGGGGGGCCCGGGGCACTTAAGACAGGGGGGCCCCTAAAATCTAAAATTAAGGGCATAGGGACAGATCCTGCATTACATCACCTACAGCCCACAGTATGACACTTACAGCTCTCCCAGAGGGCTCGCTTAGGTTGTCTGCATAAGAAAAATCATTGCTTCCACAAACTAAAATACTGTACATTAAAACAATCACCAAAACACCACATTAAAATGGATATTGACACCACACATTAAAACTAGCAATGATATCACACATTAAAAATACCATTGATAACGTACACTAAAACAAGCAATGATACTGCACGCTAAAACTAGCAATGATACCGCACTTTTAAAATAAAATTTATAATGCACATTAAAACTAGCAATGATACCGCACTTTAAAAATAAAATTTATAATGCACATTAAAACTAGCAATGATACCGCAAATTAAAATACCATTGATAATGCATCATTGGGCATGGCCAGGCCACCCTCCTACAGACAAAAAAAACCTGCATTGTTGTGTACACCATTGAACGGTCACCAAAAATTGGGATTGTCCCACTAGAATCACAACATTTCACAGACGTTGCTGCTCTCTCCTACCTGTTCTTCTCACTTTCACCACCTGTGCTGCAGGTTTCTTTAGTGGCTTATCTAGATCCTGGAATGTTAGGGGCCCTATTTGGAAAAAAAAATGGGTACATTTAGAAAATGACAGCCAGCCCGGCGTTAAATCAGTACCACCCATGATTAATAATTAGGCCTTCCTCCAGCCCCAACATTAAAATAATAGCATTCACATTTAATAAATAAACCTATTTCCCTCCCTACAAACAGCCCCAGCAATAAATTAATAGTATTTACATTTCAGAAATATACCTATTTCCCGCAACCGTCACTGCCATTAAATAATTCATAGGCACATTTAATAAAGGGACCTCATTCTCCCCAAACTCACCCCCACATTCAGTAGCGCCCAAGCCACCCCATCTTAAATTAATTAATTGTCCCCACTATTGTGCCTCTCTCCCCCCCTTTTTCCTCATGCTGTGTCTCTCACCCTTTTTTCTTATACTGTGCCTTTCTCTCCCCTTTTTTCTCATGCTGTGCCTCTCACCCTTTTTCCTTACTGTGCCTCCCTTCTCCCCCTTTTTTCTTACTGTGCCTCTCTTCTCCCCCTTTTTTCCTTACTGTGCCTCTTCTCCCCCTTTTTTCCTTACTGTGCCTCTTCTCCCCTTTTTCCTTACTGTGCCTCTCTTCTCCCCCTTTTACCTTACTGTGCCTCTCTTCTCCCCCTTTTTCCTACATGGTGTGCTTTTCTTCTCCCCCTTTTTCCTCCATAGTGTGCCTCTCTTCTCCCCCTTTTTCCTTACTGTGCCACTCTTCTCCCCCTTTTTTCTCCATAGTGTGCCTTTCTTCTTCCCCTTTTTCCTCCATAGTGTGCCTTTCTTCTCCCCCTTTTTCCTCCATACTGTGCCTTTCTTCTACCCCTTTTTCCTCCATAGTGTGCCTCTCTTCTCCCCCTTTTTCCTTACTGTGCCTCTCTTCTCCCCCTTTTTCCTCTGTAGTGTGCCTTTCTTCTACCCCTTTTTCCTCCATAGTGTGCCTCTCTTCTCCCCCTTTTTCCTTACTGTGCCTCTCTTCTCCCCCTTTTTTCTCCATAGTGTGCCTTTCTTCTTCCCCTTTTTCCTCCATAGTGTGCCTTTCTTCTCCCCCTTTTTCCTCCATAGTGTGCCTCTCTTCTCCCCCTTTTTCCTCCATACTGTGCCTCTCTTCTCCCCCTTTTTCCTCAATAGTGTGCCTCTCTTCTCCCTCTTTTTCCTCCATTGTGTGCCTTTCTTCTCCCCCTTTCCTCCATAGTGTGCCTTTCTTCTACCCCTTTTTCCTCCATAGTGTGCCTCTCTTCTCCCCCTTTTTCCTTACTGTGCCTCTCTTCTCCCCCTTTTTTCTCCATAGTGTGCCTTTCTTCTTCCCCTTTTTCCTCCATAGTGTGCCTTTCTTCTCCCCCTTTTTCCTCCATAGTGTGCCTCTCTTCTCCCCCTTTTTCCTCCATTGTGTGCATTTCTTCTCCCCTTTTTCCTCCATTGTGTGCCTTTCTTCTCCCCCTTTTTCCTCCATTGTGTGCCTTTCTTCTCCCCCTTTTTCCTCCATAGTGTGCCTCTCTTCTCCCCCTTTTGCCTTACTGTGCCTCTCTTCTCCCCCTTTTTCCTACATGGTGTGCTTTTCTTCTCCCCCTTTTTCCTCCATAGTGTGCCTCTCTTCTCCCCCTTTTTCCTTACTGTGCCTCTCTTCTCCCCCTTTTATCCTCAGTAGTGTGCCTCTCTTCTCCCCCTTTTTCCTTACTGTGCCTCTCTTCTCCCCCTTTTTCCTCTGTAGTGTGCCTTTCTTCTACCCCTTTTTCCTCCATAGTGTGCCTCTCTTCTCCCCCTTTTTCCTTACTGTGCCTCTCTTCTCCCCCTTTTTTCTCCATAGTGTGCCTTTCTTCTTCCCCTTTTTCCTCCATAGTGTGCCTTTCTTCTCCCCCTTTTTCCTCCATAGTGTGCCTCTCTTCTCCCCCTTTTTCCTCCATACTGTGCCTCTCTTCTCCCCCTTTTTCCTCAATAGTGTGCCTCTCTTCTCCCTCTTTTTCCTCCATTGTGTGCCTTTCTTCTCCCCCTTTCCTCCATAGTGTGCCTTTCTTCTACCCCTTTTTCCTCCATAGTGTGCCTCTCTTCTCCCCCTTTTTCCTTACTGTGCCTCTCTTCTCCCCCTTTTTTCTCCATAGTGTGCCTTTCTTCTTCCCCTTTTTCCTCCATAGTGTGCCTTTCTTCTCCCCCTTTTTCCTCCATAGTGTGCCTCTCTTCTCCCCCTTTTTCCTCCATTGTGTGCATTTCTTCTCCCCTTTTTCCTCCATTGTGTGCCTTTCTTCTCCCCCTTTTTCCTCCATTGTGTGCCTTTCTTCTCCCCCTTTTTCCTCCATAGTGTGCCTCTCTTCTCCCCCTTTTGCCTTACTGTGCCTCTCTTCTCCCCCTTTTTCCTACATGGTGTGCTTTTCTTCTCCCCCTTTTTCCTCCATAGTGTGCCTCTCTTCTCCCCCTTTTTCCTTACTGTGCCTCTCTTCTCCCCCTTTTATCCTCAGTAGTGTGCCTCTCTTCTCCCCCTTTTTCCTTACTGTGCCTCTCTTCTCCCCCTTTTATCCTCAGTAGTGTGCCTCTCTTCTACCCCTTTTTCCTCCATACTGTGCCTTTCTGCATTATTCCCTTTTCTTTTTTTTACTTACCTTTCTTTTAGCTTCTTTCTTCTCTTCTGTCTTCTCTTCTGTCTTCTTGGTGCTCTGCGCGCGCTGCTCCTCACTGAATGACAGGCGTGCCTTGATGACATCACGCCTGCCATTCAGTGTTAACAGTGCAGAGAGGAGGGAGGAGGAGGGACGCCGGCGCAGCGATCAGGTGAGTATATCTTTTTTTTTTTTTCTCTTTTTTTTGCTTCCCTGCTCCCCCCACCAACGAAGGGAGCCCTGAACCTGGCCGCCCGCAACCCCCCCCCCCCCCCCCCGCCGCCGACGCCGCCATTAAAAAAAATAAAAAAAGAGGAAGAAAAAAAAAAAATCATCAGAGGTTATGCGCGCAGCGGCGGGGGGGCCCTCGGAGAGAGGGGGGCCCGGGGCACATGCCCCCTGTGCCCCCCCCTTAATCCGGCTATGACCCAGTATAAGAAAATGATGTGGAGTAGTAAGATGAGTGTGGCCACACTATCGATAAAGGATGATTGGCACCGTGATGGTGATGAACACCACTTCAATAATTCTTATACATATAGTGCGGAGGTAATTATGCCATGAATGCCTCAATGAAATACAGCCACTCTTGGATGGGAATCAAAGTCGCTAACTGCTTGAGCAGAAAGCGCCGGTTATCTCTCCAGGAGTGACCGATCAATTAGTTCATTTGTTACAATGTTGGTCTATGTAATCAGTATATCTGACCTTTTATATGATCAGCTGTATTTCACTGGCCAGTGTTTCATATTTTATGATTTATTCTAATCAATTGTTTTAATAAATTGTTTGCATACATTTGTACCACACGGATTGGTTATGTATTGATTGTGTATATCAGTTATCAGCGCTGTTGTTTGTTGTGTTGCATTTTGTCTACTTGAGATCTCATTGATCTCTTCAGCTGCAGATACTGTTCTACACTGGGTCTCCATTTTTTGTATCATCTCTCCTTGCGCCAGGTCTTTGTTGTTGCTTTTTCATTTTTGATTAGTGTTCCAGGCAGCAGGAGACATGATTTTTAAAAACTATGATGAAAGATTACATAGGAGACAAAAATATTTGGAAAAAGATATTGTCAATTCTCACACTGATACGTTAGATGATGATACTAATGTATACCATTGTTTTTCAAAACTTGAACAATTATTGAAGGCAGAGACTAGACACTGGTGGGACAGTGTTTATCTTCAAAAATATATTGATGCCAAAATAGTACCTAGAGGTCTGAGACTGTTCAAAACTTTTGTATTTTCAGAAGATACTGGGCTTCTGGAAGAGTGGAATCAATCTCTAGAGAATTGTTCTTTAGAACTCATGAGAATTTTAATGAAATATAGAGAGAAAAAGATTAAGAATATAGAACAAGAAATTGATTCCCTCAAATCAGAACTAGAAACATGTAAGGATGAGGAGATATTTGAAGGGAAAGATAGGATCATCAATAAGAGACTAGAGGATTATGAACAAGATATAATTATGGTTAAGACTAAGAAACTGAATAGAGACAAAGAGGACTACAGATTGGATCGAGTAAGGAATTTCCGGAGATCACAGCAAATTCGTGATCCCGGTGTTTCCAATAAGAATAAATCTAGATCACAAAGTGGTTATAGGAAACCGAACTCTTTTAGGAATTATCCCTACCAAAATAGGCGGGATTTTAGCCAAAGAAGAGAAGCGAGATTGGGTAGAGGTGATAGGAGATCTCCTCCTCATTCACCTTTGAGGGACAGGCCTCAGGAATTTCCTGTGGGCGCTAGACCTTAAAGAACTAGAAACAGTCCCCCTAACCAATATCAAGATCCAGATGTCTCCTCTTTTTTAGAGAAGAATCCAGATGTAAAAATCAGGAGTTTCACGCACCCAAATCCGTATCAACCATTGAGGGAAAGAACTCCAAAACGCACAAGGGACTGGTCAGAGGTAAGAGAGGAGGAAAGAGATATAGGCAGAAGACTGAGACTGACATAAACACCGAGGGGGTGTTTAATCTTTCCTCCAAAACTGTCACTCACCGGACTGTGAGTGCTTCTTCCCGGACATTTAGGAACCGTGGCCGTCCTCCATCCTGAGGGTCTGCGCATGCGCAGCCCTTTCAAACCCTTCAGTACATGTTCCTTTAACTTAATTGGCAGATCAGGCAACACTCCCTATATTAAGCACCTGTGGTCAATACCACGTTGCCTGATCTTGGAGTCTCATTCCCCATGAGTCTCTGAAGGTGTTCCTGTGTTTCCTCGTGTATTCAGCGCTGCTGATTCCTGTGGTTTCCAAACCACTTCTACCTCTGTGGTTTCCAAACCACTTCTACTCCTGTGGTTTCCATACCACTTCTACCCTCCTGTGTATCATCGTGACTGTTAGCTGATTCCTATCCGCTGCCTCCGTGCACTACAGTCTTCAAGCCACTTCAACTCTACTATATATCATTGTGACTGTTAGCTGATTCCTACCCGCTGCCTCCGTGCACTACAGTCTTCAATCTACATCAACTCACCTGTGCATCATCGTGACTGTTAGCTGATTCCTATCCGCTGCCTCCGTGCACTACAGTCTTCAACCTTCTACTCGTCTGTGTTTCATCGTGACTGTTTGGCTGATTCCTATCCGCTGCCTCTGTGCGCTTCAGTCTTCAGCTCATCTCAACTCTCCCGTGTTTCCTCGAGACTGCTACAACTATTCCTATCCGCTACTCTCCGTGATCAACAGTTCCAGCTCAGCTCTGCTCTCCCGTGTTCCATCGTTACTGCACCTGCTGGTTGCTATTGGCTACCTCCGTGTATCTGCAGAGTCCTGCTGCTGCTACTCCTCAGCTTTACTCGTCCTTCAACAGCTGATCCGCTCTCCATGCTTTCCTGTGTTCCCGCTGGTCTCTACCCGCCTGTCAGCATCGGATCTGCGCCTCACTACTTTCCTCTCAGCTAGACCATCGCTACTCTTCAGGGTCCTCCAGGAGTCCAGTTCTACCTACTACTGCTTCCTGAGTATTTGTTCCCCTGCTGGTCTACCTACCTGTGCGCTGCACCTACTTGACTACCGCTTCATCCATCCAGGGACTTCGCATCCTGCCGGCCTCCAGCCGTTCAGGTATCTCTGCACTCCTGTCTGACAGCCTGCTTCTGAACCACGGTATGCATACTTCTCATTGACTGTGCTGGTGTATTGCATATCTTGCTGGACTGTGTTGGTTCTCCTCTGGAGTTTGCTATCCGCTGAGTCTATTGCCATCATTGACTGTGTTATCTTGTGCCGGATTACCTCAAGTGACTTTCTATTATTGCAGTGCTGTTCAGTCATTTATATATTGTGCATATTATTGTGGATCAAGTTTAAGGTGCCCGTGTATCTCCTGTATTGCAGTCTCTCCCCGTGCTCCTCCTCACATATATATTCAGTGGTACAACTTGCTAGAGGCAGACCACTGATCCCTGTTCCTGTGTCACCTGTTCCAGTATCCTCTCATATAGCAGTGGTACAACTTGCTAACGCAGACCACTGACTCCCCGGATACCTCCACTTGGATTCCATTCCTTCACTCAGACAGCGGTACAACTTGCTATCCGCAGACCGCTGACTCTCATCACCTCCTCGTTTCTGTTGGACATTCCTCCTCACTATAGCAGTGGTACAACTTGCTACCGCAGACCACTGACTACCTTCACGTGTCCTTTGTCCATACAGTTCCTCGTGTATTACTACCTCCATATTACCAGTGCTGCTAGTCATAGACTTTCCTGAGCATCTCATCATCTGCTATTTCCTGTTCCGTGATCACCCTGCTACCAGAGTACCATATTACCACCTATACTGCTCTGGTAAGCCTATCACCTGGTGATCCCTGGGTAAAGACTCCTAGTGCCCGTGACAAAAACATTGAGTAAGTCTGAACTATTCCTCTTAAGCAAGGGCCTTAATTTTGCTCCCTCAAAAGAACCTAATTTGTTTGAACTTTTTGTTGAGTTAAATCGGTTTGTACGGACCCTATGCAGGAAAAAATATTTTGCTAATAAGAGCATAAAGAAAATTGATCCGGACCTGAGTCCCATTGTACTAGATAGTAGTGATCGTGAATGTCTCCATATACTAGAAGAGCTTAGCTGTGAGGGTAGGGGACGTATGACGGAAGAAACATCTGATTTGATTTATGATATTACAAATCTCAACGGGAGGGATTTACCTTTGAAGAGATTCAAATTGAAGTCAGAATTCTTTCCCACTTCATGTAAAGGGCCGCAGATTGAATGTTTTTACCAGATAACTCTAAGAAATTTTAAGGAGTTATGTGAAAAAACTAGTTATAGTCATTCTAACTTAACCCAACTTGAAAGAACAGCATTGCAGGAACTAAGAAAGGATTCCACAATTGTCATCAGGGCAGCAGATAAGGGAGGAGGGGTAGTTATCCAGGACACTACAGACTATATTAGTGAAGGATATAGACAAGTGACTGATTCAGCTTTTTATAAGAAATTACATTCCAACCCCACTTTGGATTTCCAAAGAAGTTTGAGGATGTTATTAGATGAAGCCCTAGAATCTGGGGTGATCGATCGAGATGAATTTATATTTTTGTATCCGCTGTATCCTGTTACAGCGATCTACTATCATCTACCTAAGCTCCACAAAAATACGATCTCTCCTCCAGGGAGACCGATAATATCGGGGATAGGATCCCTTACCTCCTCTCTTTCTTTCTATGTAGACACAGTTCTACAACCCAGGGTGGTTCAACTCAAATCACATATCCGAGATTCCCTCCACTTATTGAACCATCTAAGAAATTTGGAATGGGAAGATAATTATGCGTTCCTCACTTTGGATGTAGAGGCCCTTTATAGTAACATACCGCATGATAAGAGTATTCAAGTGATTAAACAGCTGCTGGCAGAAGATTCTCTTGTAGATGACGCACATGGGAAGTTTATTGTTGATTCCATTGCATTTATTTTAACTCACAATTATTTTTTGTTTGATCACCATTATTATTTGCAAATTATGGGTACTGCCATGGGGACCAGGTTCGTGCCGAGCTATGCCAACCTGTACATGGGTTCCTTCGAGGAGGCCCATGTGTGGGGAGGCGGGTTCGGCGCGGACTTGGTCTTCTATGGACGGTACATCGATGACCTGTTCATTATATGGAGAGGGGGTGAATCACGTGCACTTTCATTTATTTCTGCTCTGAATAATAACGAATATAATTTAAAGTTTGTTGGTCGTTTTCATACATCTAGTATGGATTTTTTGGATATACAGATGAATATTGAGAATGGGAAGTTGGTGACTTCCACTTATAAGAAGAAAGTTGATGTTGTGAGTTATTTACATTACAAAAGCTCACACTATAAGAAATGGAGAGACAATATACCAAAAGGTCAGCTAATGTGACTTAAAAGAAATTGTTCTTAACTAGAAACATTTAATCTACAAGCAGAGTCTATGTTGGGGGACTTTAGAAAGAAAGGTTACCCCGGCTATATTCTGAATAAAGCTTTGAAAGAGGTATCCGCACTTGATAGAAACACTTTGCTTCAGAAAGATGATACCCATAGGCCCAAGAATCAAAATGGGGAACAAGTCGATACAAAAGGGCTGGTTGCCTTTATATCCAAATATAACAATAAGTCGGGGGAAATTAGGAAGATTTTTACAAGGAATTATCCTATCCTCCAACAAGACGAGTCACTTCGACAAATATTATCACAAGATCCTAAGATTATTTTTAAGAGGAACATCAATCTTAAAAACATATTAGCACCCAGTTTGGTCCAGGATCCACTGACTAAGGTGGATTTGACATTCGCAAGAGGTAGTTGGCTTTCCAAACAAACAGAAGGTTGTTTCAAATGTGGTTCAAATAGATGTTTAACTTGTTCTTTTATCAGCAATAGGGTGACTGAGATCATCCATGCAGATAAAAACTTTAGAGTGAGGGGATTTATCAACTGTAGCACGTGTTATGTCATTTATTTATTGAAATGTAGTTGTGACCTCATCTATGTTGCAAGAACGACCAGATCCCTGAAATTGAGGTTTCTGGAACATAGGAGGAACATCCTAAACAGGAAGACCAATCATAGTGTTCCCCGTCACTTTAATGCGGTTCATAATGGGAGAGAAGAAGAGTTATCCATATGTGGTCTAGAGCATGTTAAACAAACCACGAGAGGAGGGGATTGTTTCAAAAGATTATGTAAACAAGAGGTCTTTTGGATCCATCAATTGGATGCCTTGAGCCCTAGAGGATTGAATGAAGCACTTGAACTCAATGAGGTGTTGTCTTAATCCTGACTCTTCAAGCTATATTGTCCATCTATGAGTATTTATGAATTCATCTTGGGTGTGCATATGTTATCTAATTCCTAGTGATGGGGTTAATGTGATTGTATAGATCTTTTTCTGAATAATTTATGATCTCTACATATGATATTCTTAGGGCTAACCAGTTTTCTTGATTGATATTTATACCTATACTCCTTTATGTGTATCCTGAGTACCCTGTATAGGTACTTGGGCGGTTACCTAATTTTAAAAAAAAAAAACTATATATTTGTATTTATTATTTTTGCTAGTTTTGACTAGGTCAATAGTGTTCTAGTATGTAGATTGACTTAGGTGTGTGTTTGTACATTATTGCATTCGCACTTATGTTTTTAGTTGAGGTATCAGTGTGACAATTGAGGACTCTAAGGTTTTTTCTATGAGTCCTGAATTAACCTATTATGTTCCGTGTTTGGAGGTCGGTACGATCATCATGACCACTATATATGTAATGTTTTTCTATGTGTTACGTTTTTATAATAGTGTTCTGTTTTTGCTCAATATGAATTATAATTAATCGGTATTCCCTTGTATATAAGGAAATTTCAATATCTGCAATTGAGCCAACCGTATCTTTGTATCCCGCTACAAGTATGATATAGGTATAAAGTGCCCGTTGTGAATCAGCTGGAGACTGATTAATTATATCAAGGATATTTAAAGAGGCACTGGAGTACAACAGAGCACTTCCTCTGAAGAAATCACCAGGCAGGTGATGAAACGCGTCAGCTGATTTGGATTCTCACTGAGCCGCTGGATATCACTGTTCCATGACCCAGTACACATCCCTAGTGGAGTTTTGGAGGTTGCCACTTCTGCAAGCCACATCATTGCTATTCATCTGGTGCCATGATCGTGTCAGCCACTACTCTATTCCCTACTTGGATTGCTATTTTCAGCTGCAGATTCAACACGGATGTCACAGAGGTTTCTCCTGGGTATGAGGTGTGTGCGCATACATACTGTATTACGGGACTGAGTATAGGACCAGGTCTGTATTGCGCTTTCTGCTCAAGCAGTTAGCGACTTTGATTCCCATCCAAGAGTGGCTGTTTTTCATTGAGGCATTCATGGCATAATTACCTCCGCACTATATGTGCAAGAATTATTGAAGTGGTGTTCATCACCATCACGGTGCCAATCATCCTTTATCGATAGTGTGGCCACACTCATCTTACTACTCCACTTCATGTTCTTATACTGGGTCACTGGACATTAGAATTTATTCCATGTGAGATATACAGCCGGTTATCTCTCCAGGAGTGACCGATCAATTGGTTCATTTGTTACAATGTTGGTCTATGTAGTCGGTTTATCTGACCTTTTATATGATCAGCTGTATTTCACTGGCCAGTGTTTCATATTTTATGATTTATTTTAATCAATTGTTTTAATAAATTGTTTGCATACATTTGTACCACACGGATTGGTTATGTATTGATTGTGTATATCAGTTATCAGCGCTGTTGTTTGTTGTGTTGCATTTTGTCTACTTGAGATCTCATTGATCTCTTCAGCTGCAGATACTGTTCTACACTGGGTCTCCATTTTTTGTATCATCTCTCCTTGCGCCAGGTCTTTGTTGTTGCTGAACCTGCTATGGGGGCTACTTCGACCTGTAGTTTCCTGCAAAAAACCTTTCCCATAGGTATAACCCTGCACGCGTAGTTGAATGAAGCCAATAACGAATGCGCTTGCCTCAATGTAATATTACGCGCAGATAGAGCTGAAGCTATGCCTCCCTTTAATTTTTCAACTTTATCTTTGGGCAGACGGCAACACTTTTCTATTGTGTTGATCTCGATCCCCAGGAACGAAAGGCAATGGGAAGGTCCCTCTGTCTTGTCATGCGCAACTGGGACACCGAGTACTCTAAACAATGCTAGCGCTGAGCTGAGTTTATCTGTGCAGACCGCTTGATTAGCTGGGCCTATGAATAAGAAGTCATCTAAGTAGTGTGCGATGCCCCTGTGGTTCGTACCCGCCTGAATGCACCAATGCAGGAACAAGCTAAATTTTTCAAAGAAGGCACAGGATACTGAGCAGCCCATGGGGAGACATCTATCAACGTAATACCCATCCTGTAGCCTAAAACCCATGAACTTGAATGATTGAGGGTGCAGTGGCAGTAGCCAGAATTCTGCTTCAATGTCTAATTTTGCCATTAGCGCACCCTGGCCGAATGATCTCACCATGTCCAGGGCTGATTCGAAGGACTGATATGTCACTGAACTGTCAGCTTCGTCTATGGCCTCATTCACTGACCCTCCCGGGGGTGGGACAAGTGTTGGATCATTCTAAATTTCCCTTTGGCTTTCTTGGGAACTACCCCTACGGGAGATATCACTAGTTCTTCTATTGGGGGAGAGGGGAAAGGGCCTACCATCCGGCCTAACTGGACCTCTTTCCTTACTTTCTCTTTGATTATATGGGGCAGTGCATAAGCTGATTTTAAATTTTTATCTGCCTTGGCTTTTACTTCTTTCGTTAGCGGGAGTGTAAATCCAAATTCGAAACCGTTATGCAAAAACGCTACAAGTGCTGTGTCCGAAGATATCCGGAACCAGTGCTCCAGCTCTTTCAGATTGATGGAGGAACTGGCTTTACTAATTAGAGGCCCTCGTCCTTTGCTGTCTTGTGCGGGGGGCGGGGGAAATCCTTTGCTGAGTAGTGACCTCTGCATTGGGTGCAAGTGTGGCTGAACTTGCAAGAGGCTCCTCGGTGGCACGAGCCGCTGTTGAAGGCAAAGCACCTATTACACGTTCCCCGGTGTGTGCCTTGCCTCCCTTGCTGTGACCTAGTGACAGGGGCCGTCTCGTGTGCGTTCGTACTGAGGCGAACCATGTCTAACCAGACCTCTACGTCTTTGCATTCAAAAGGGATTATGTTTTGGCCTGATACTCTTTTCCTAAAGTTCTCTTCGTATATGCGCCAGTGAGACTTCCCGTCTGTCAGGAATATGTCCGCAATCAAATGAACATAGCACCACACGTCTATCACTGCCTCTGGTCGCGTCTCTATGTAAATCGCTGCGAATGAGCAGAAAGCTGAAACCCATCTGGTAAAGGTTTTGTAAGCGTCTTCTCCTATCCCACCTTTCTCCTTGGCTGCCTCTAACCCCTTTTTTGCTTTCTCTGTAAGCTCAAACATATCTACATAGTACCCTTTATCCTGTCCCTTGTGCATGGCCGGAGCCCAATCAGTAGTGACGTGTAAGAGCATTTAACCATGTCCGGGCTGCGACCTATAAGCCTGCTGGGTGTGCAACTTTCCTTGCTTTGCGTGTTGCCCCCCGTGAAGTGTGCGTGCAGTATCTTCATTAGCCTATGTGTACTTTGTTCCTCGTCTGACCCTTCATCACTGGAAGCTAATGGTGGGCTGTGTGTCTGTGTGCGATCTATCTCCATCTTATCATTCTCACCTGATGGAGCGGCTGGGACCCCCGCCTCCGCTTGTCCTCCTGCTGTGTTGCCATCATCAGTCATTTGCGCCATAACGGCCTGCCCTGGCGGCCGGCTGGATGTCCTCATTATTTCCTCTACCCTCGCGACCTCTCCTGCTGCGTCTGCTGTATTTGCCTGAGTTACTGACAAAGTGAAAGGGTTAGGTAGGCTTTCGCCATCTGAAATGTTAGGCAATGGTGTCGCGCTTTGCTGCGATCCCGCTGCTAGGGGCCTGCGGTGCTCTTGCGATGCTTCCCCCGCTGGTGCCGTGGGTGGTAGTGTTGGGGTTTGGGCGTGCGCAAGGTGGGAATGGGCCCTACGAGAGGGCTGGGCATGCTGCTGGCGAGGGCCTGGGATGAGGGACTTGATCTACATAACTGTCTTGCATACCCGGCTCCCTGCTATGGCTATGGTGACCGTATTCAAACATAGCTGGTGGGAAAGGCCATTCGCTTCCTTGCCCGGACTGGCAGCATGGAGTGGGGGGCCTTTGGGCGTGAGGGGATCTGGTAATGGGCAGGGGGGAAGAGGAACGGTCATTCGCTTGATCCGCAGGGGGAGGAGGCGCTCTGCCATGTCCTCTGCTTAACCCTGGTGACCTGAGCCCTGGGTATGATGCGCTAAACAGAGTGCGGCTACCAAACAGCCGTGCTGAGCCCTCTTCATTATGCCCTAATGGCATGATAATATACCCTAGGCCGGGGCATGACGGGGGTAAGGGAGGACTGAGGCCCTGTTGTCATTTTGTAGCCTGGGGCCCTGAAGGTATGGGGGCTGGAGTACCTGACTATAATCCAAGGGGCTAGTCCCCATCCTAAACCAGCTATTGTCAAACATTGGTGGTTCAGTGAACCAATTAGGGTTAACTACCATCAGTGGTTCAGTGGCCCAAATGGGTGCTTCTCTGGGTGCTGCCTGGGGGTTAGAGGGAAAACTTCTCCCTCTCCCCCTTCTGCTTGTGACCCTTCTGAAAGCTCCAGCAGCAGGCAGCGCAGCTGCTCGCTCCGGAGCCCCGTGTCGTCGCGCATGCGCAGTAGCACGTTCATGGCGACCGGAAGTCGTCACCCGCCGACTGGAAGTCGACAGAGACCCGGCGGCTTCCCTGCAGGTAAGTGTTATGCTGGGGGGGTTCCTGCGTCGGCGGGCCTCCGCTGGAGGGTCCGTGAAGCGGGCCGGAGGGGGTGCTGTTCTCCTGCAATGGGGCATGCTTAAAGAGCACCACGAGGAATCGCTGGGGAAAACCGAGGAGGCTAACACGCGGCAGCAGCAGGGTTGGGGGATGTGTTATAAAATGCTGCTGCGCGCAATACAGGCTAATAACTGCAATTAAATGGCAGTTGAACAGTCTAGCACACGCTAGCGGAGTATGCAGGAACAAGGGGGACACTGGCGATACTTGGGCACCTGGTTGCCACACGGCTACAAATGATGTACAGACCACTATAAACCACACTACATATAACCCACAAGCTGCTGAATAACGGGGGCACAAAATCGGTGAAGTCAGCAGTGAAGGGAGCGCAATACAGGCAAATCCCTGCAATTGTAATTGAAAAATACCACCCAGCAATGCAATATAATACAGGCTGACAAAGAGACTATATACCCCCAGGGACAAAGCACAGTAATGGGCATATCTATCTATCTATCTATCTATCTATCTATCTATCTATCTATCATTGGAAAATACAGCACAACATTGATTAAATTTAGAGATGGGCGGGCTCGGTTCCCCCTGAGAACTTTGCCTATCCGAGTACCGAGCCGAGCAGGCCCTCTCCCACCCGCTCGAATTCCAAATCGAGGCCGAACGTCATTGTGACGTCGTCGGATCTCGGAGCTCGGTTCTCGCGATATTTGAAAATTATAAATACCTGCCTCCACAGCAATCCATCGCCATTTGACAGAGGGAGAGAGCAGGGTGTATTCACAGGCTGATTAGAGCAGGGACAGAGAATACAATTCTGATAACAATTCTGATTACAATTCTGATAACAATTCTGATAACAATTGATAGAGTGTTTGGGGTGTCCCCCATTCTTTTGCATTAATATTTCTGTCTGTCAAAAGTACTATTTTTCAGAAGACTAAAAATATAATATTTAGCACTCCTAAGTGCTTTTGGGATGTCCCCCATTCTTTTGCATTAATATTTCTGGCTGTCAAAAGTACTATTTTTCAGCAGAATAAAAATATAATATTTAGCACTCAAAGTGCTTTTGGGGTGTCCTCCATTCTTTTGCATTAATATTTCTGGCTGTCAAAAGTCCTGTTTGTCAGCAATCTGAAAAATAATTTTTAGCACTCTCAAGTGCTTTTGGGTTGTCCCCCATTCTTTTGCATTAATATTTCTGGCTGTCAAAAGTACTATTTTTCAGCAGACTAAAAATATAATATTTAGCACTCTCAAGTGCTTTTGGCGTGTCCCCCATTCTTTTGCATTAATATTTCTGTCTGTCAAAAGTCCTGTTTGTCAGCAATCTGAAAAATAATTTTTAGCACTCTCAAGTGCTTTTGGGGTGTCCCCCATTCTTTTGCATTAATATTTCTGGCTGTAAAAAGTACTATTTTTCAGCAGACTAAAAATATAATATTTAGCACTCTCAAGTGCTTTTGGGGTGTCCCCCATTCTTTTGCATTAATATTTCTGGCTGTCAAAAGTCCTGTTTGTCAGCAATCTGAAAAATAATTTTTAGCACTCTTAAGTGCTTTTGGGGTGTCCCCCATTCTTTTGCATTAATATTTCTGGCTGTCAAAAGTACTATTTTTCAGCAGACTAAAAATATAATATTAAGCACTCCCAAGTGCTTTTGGGGTGTCCCCCATTCTTTTGTATTAATATTTCTGGCTGTCAAAAGTCCTGTTTGTCAGCAATCTAAAAAATAATTTTTAGCACTCTCAAGAGCTTTTGGGGTGTCCCCCATTCTTTTGCATTAATATTTCTGGCTGTTAAAAGTACTATTTTTCAGCTGACTAAAAATATAATATTTAGCACTCCCAAGTGGTTTTGGGGTGTCCCTCATTCTTTTGCATTAATATTTCTGGCTGTCAAAAGTCCTGTTTGTCAGCAATCTGAAAAACATTTTTTAGCACTCTCAAGAGCTTTTGTGGTGTCCCCCATTCTTTTGCATTAATATTTCTGGTTGTCAAAAGTCCTGTTTGGCAGCAATCTGAAAAATAATTTTTAGCACTCTCAAGTGCTTTTGGGGTGTCCCCCATTCTTTTGCATTAATTTTTGTGGCTGTCAAAAGTCATATTTGTCAGCAGTATCTAAAACAATTTTTAGCACTACAAGTGCGTTTGGCTCATAATGGATTCAAAGCAGTCCACATATGAGCAGAATCAGCAACCAGGTTCTGTCACCAGTCCTGATGGTAGTGTTCCCAGTACGTCATCTGGGAAAGGCGATGTCAAACTACACAGTCTTTTGAAATCAGTCAAAAAAACACACACCAAAAATTTCTTTACCGTGTTGAAGCGCAAAAGAAGTGTAATTAAGGAAAAGTTAACTGCCGATAAAAAAAAAATTGCCAACATGCCATTCTACACCCGCAGTGGCAAAGAAAGAATGAGGCCTTTGCCTTTCTCTATTAGTGGCAGATCAAAAAATGTTACTGAGACTTTTTATTGTACGGACACTCGTGACAAAGCAAAACCAAGTAATTTGGAGTCTAAAAGTGGTGCACAAGTACTGTTACGCGTGAAAGCCGAGCTGCAAGAAAACAGTAAGGCATTAGAGGATAAAGTATGCTCTGAATCAGAAATGACACCAATCCCTGGGGAGAGTCCATCCACCAGTGGTATGTCTAGTTGTGAGCATTCTGTTAGTGACAGTGTACCCATAAAGAAGGTTCCTTTCAGCAGTTCTGCTGATGTGTGCCTTAACAGCCCGAGTGTACTCGGTGATACACCAATTGAGGATGCCACTTTTGAATTAGAAGAGGATGAGGGGGAGATTGGCGTAGGCGACGAGGGCACTAATGATGATGTTGATGATTATGATGCAGACAGATACCAAATTGCCTTTCTCAATTTCTATTTATATTCTAGACTCTATAACGGCTGAATAGTTTACTATTTTACTCCTAGTGGAGAGGGGGTCTGATGCAGACAGATACCAAACTACCTTGGTCCATTTATTTTTACTTTCTAATTCCACAGTCTATGCAGGCTGGGTTTTTTTTGTATTCAAATACAAGTGGAGGGCGGGCATACATAGCCACCAAACTACCGTGGTCCATTTATCTTTACTTTATAATTCCACAGTCTATGCAGGCTGCTTTTTTTCTATTCAACTACAAGTGGAGGGCGGGGGAAGGGGGGGAGGCATACATAGCCACCAAACTATCGTGGTCCATTTATTTTTACTTTCTAATTCCACAGTCTATGCAGGCTGCTTTTTTTCAATTCAACTACAAGTGGAGGGTGTAATATATACCCAAAGATGATGGCTGCATTGCCAATAGGCAAAGATGAAGATCAAGACAACCAGGTTTGTGTGGAGAATTAAGGATGGCCTACCAGGGATTAAACTGTTTTCTTCCTAATTTATTAGCTTTAGAATTACCTTACTTATCCAAGAAACAGATGGAGCACTAAATTAGGTTATTTTATGCCCAAAAACATTGATTTTTAAACAAATTGCAAAACAAAACCAAACAAAACCAAAACCAAAACACGCAAGGGCGGTTTGGCAAAACCAAAACACGACGGTAATCCAGATCCAAAACCAAAACCAAAACACGGGGGTCAGTGAGCATCTCTAATTAAATTGCTCATGTTAATCCCTAATGGGTATGTATGTACACAATGCACTCCCATGAAGATCAAGTTTGTTTATTCTCCTTTCTTTTCCCAAAAAATGTCTATCTGGGTTTCACTTGAATTGTGTTAGTTGCATATCTTAATTTCAGGCTTTACAGTACAAACATCTGGAATTTCAATAATGGTGGTTAGATTCTTTTAAATCCACTGTAAGTGCAGAAAAAGGAAAAATGATTCTGTTTTGGGTGGCTATACTAAGTTTCCAACAATGTAGAACGTTGCTCAAAATGGTCATTGAACAATTCAATAAGTACCTTATGAGAGATATAATACAATAGAATACTCTGTACTCTACAGTTTCCTCTCACTGATAAATTAAGATGAAGGTGCACCTTTAAACTTTCATCTTGCTTCAAAATGAGAGTCTCTTTAATAATTAACCAGAAACCTGTACAGATAGGGATGAATAACTTTGTTTAAGGAAGTCTTGGGATTAAAGAGGAACAATGTGAATTTGCTACTAAACACTGTCTGGATATGTGTTTTATGAAATAATATTGGGAAAATAACTGCAAAAGGACCTGTGGTTATTATTATTATTATTATTATCCTTTATTTGTTAGGCGCCATAAGAGTTCCGCAGCGCCGTATAATGCACAAACAGTAGACAGTACAGGGTAGTACATTACTGAACAGTAAACAAAAAATACTGACACTTCAGGAGTTCCAAGCAGGCTAATGCAGTAGAGATGGAGCAGAAGAGCTGGTAAGGACACAAGAGGGAGGAGGGCCCTGCTCAATGAGCTTACATCCTAGGGGAGGGTGAACAAAACTCAGGTACAGAGGGAGTGAGTTGGCGTATAAAGGAGGGGAGGAGGGGTTAGGTGGAAGGTGGGTAGGCTTTGAGGAACAGGTGGGTTTTTAGTGCCTGTTTGAAGGAGCTAAGAGTGGGAGAGAGACGGATGGAGCGAGGCAGCATTCCAGTGAAGGGGGGCAGCGTGGGAGAAGTTTTGGATTCTGGAGTGGGAAGAGGTAATCAGAGTGGAGGAGAGGCGACGGTCATTGGCCGAGCGCAGGGAGCGGGTAGGAGTGTGAATGGAGAGGAGGTCAGTGATATAGGGGACAGTGGACTGGGAGAGCGCTTTGTACGTTGTGGTCAGGAGTTTGAAAAGGATTCTGTAGGGTATGGGGAGCCAGTGTAGGGCAAGGCAGAGAGGGGATGCGGAGGAGGAGCGGCGAGATAGGAAGATGAGTCTAGCAGCCGCGTTAAGAATAGAGCGGAGGGGGGGCGAGATGGGAGAGGGGGAGGCCGGAGAGGAGGAGGTTGCAGTAGTCCAGGCGGGAGATAATGAGTGCATGGATGATAGTTTTGGTGGCATCCTGAGAGAGGAAAGGTCGGATGCGGGCAATGTTGCGAAGTTGGAAGCGACAGGCTTGGGCAAGGGATTGAATGTGGGGGGTGAAGGAGAGAGAAGAGTCGAAGGTAACACCTAGACAGCGAAGTTGGGTGACAGAAGAGATGGAGGTGTTATTAACAGTGATAGAGAGGTCATGGTGGGAGGGGAGCCTGGGGGGAGGAAAGACAATGAGCTCCGTTTTGGAGATGTTGATCTTGAGAAATCGCGAGTACATCCAGGAGGAGATGGCAGAGAGGCAGTCGGATACACGAGAGAAAAGGGTGGGGGAGAGGTCAGGCGAGGAGATGTAGAGTTGAATGTCGTCAGCGTAGAGGTGATACTGAAGACCGAAGGAGGAGATGAGAGCGCCAAGGGAGGAGGTATAGAGTGTAAAGAGTAGAGGGCCAAGAACAGAGTCTTGAGGGACTCCAACAGGGAGAGGGGAGGGGGTTGAGGAAGAGCCAGAGGTGGATACCGAGAAGGAGCAGTTAGCGAGGTAAGAGGTGAACCAGGCGAGGACAGAACCCGATAAGCCAAGAGAGAGAAGAGTTTGTAGCAGGAGGGGGTGGTCAACGGTATCAAAGGCCACAGAGGGGTCGAGTAGGATGAGTAGCGAGAAGTGACCCTTGGATTTTGCTAGTAGGAGGTCATTGGTAACTTTGGCCAGGGTAGTTTCGGTGGAGTGGAGGGGGCGGAAGCCTGATTGGAGAGGGTCAAGTCCGAGAGGTGTCCGGTAGTAGACAATCCTTACAAGTAATTTGGAAGCATAGGGGAGAAGAGAGATAGGGCGATAGTTAGCAGGAGAGGTAGGGTCAAGATTAGGTTTCTTGAGGATGGGAGAGATACGAGCGTGTTTAAAAGAAGAGGGGACCACGTCAGAGGAGAGTGAGAGGTTGAAGAGGTGAGCGAGGTAAGAGCAGGCCGTGGAGGAGAGAGAGCGAAGGAGGCGAGAGGGGATAGAATCGAGAGGACAGGTGGAGGGTGGAGAGGATAGAATAAGTGAGCGAACTTCATCACCCGAGGTGGGGCAGAAGGAGCACCAGAGTTGGTTGGTGGGGGGAGGTGAAGGGAAAAGGGGGGAGCACCCTAAATGCGCACGCTATCCTCTTATTCTGTTTACTTGTTATAAAACTCGCACTTTTATGCACTTTTCCTTACACAATGTTGCTTTTGACCACACTAAATAACACTTAAGCTTTACAGAATTATTTATCCAATAACCACTGTATCTCAGCAGTACTTCATAGTATATATTCGTTATAAATAGAGATGCTCAGGCTCGGTTCCTCGAGAACCGAACACACCCGAATTTAGCAGAAAGTACTTTCGCCGCCCTCGGAATTGAAAACGAGGCAAAAACGTCATCGTTATGTCGTTGGATCTCGGATCTTGCATGCTTTGGATTCTATAAGTACCGTCCTCCACGGCAATTCAGCACCATTTCACAGAGGGACATAGAAGGGGTAGCACAGTTCTTGGCAGTCTCTAGTGCAGTTGGGCAGTGTCATAGGTAGAATAGAATGAGTAGGGGTAGCAGTGTTCTTCAAAGTCTCCAGTGACATTCAGGAGAGCTCCATTGCTAATTGTCATTGCTGAAATAGAAATAATAGGTCTGGCAGGCTTGGTCTTCTAAATCTGCAGTCACATTGTACTGTGTTATGTAGGTAAAGAGGAGACCTCCATTGCTCCATTGCTAATTGCACCACTTTTCTTTACTGACACCGCTGTGTGCAATGTTTCCTACATGTGCTATGAACTGCCATGTGTTTGAGTCACTGCTCTGTTGCTTAGCATCCAGCCAGGTCGCTGCAGTCTTTGTTTGAAAGTGTATGAAAATAATATTGTAACCTGTCAGATGGTAAAAATTGACTGCAAATAACTTGAAATTAGTGCTATTGAGGTTAATAATAATGTAGGGGGAAAAAAAGCAAAAATATGTGATTTTAGCAAAAAAATTCGGATTTTAGAATAAATCGGGATCCAAAACCAAATCACGCAAGCGTGGTTTTGCCAAAACCACAACCAGAACACGTTAAGTTAATCCAGATCCAAAACTAAAACCAAAACCAGAACACAAGGGTTAGTGAGCATCTCTAGTTATAAATAACCAATACTCACAACATATGTATGTATTTAAATCAAAGTATTTTACTGTTAACACAGAAAACCCTGCATTCACAGTCCACACATATTTCATAACGTTGTTCAATATAACATAGCATATCAATATAAAATTAACCCTAAGTTCACCACCTTCATTCTTTACTCCTTACACTATCATTGCTTTATATATGTATCCTTAATAAGAATTAGTATTTATAATATTGATTTAACTATCACAGATATCAGACAATAGCTACACAGTTATATGTATATAAATAGTTAAATTCACATTACAAACACATCTAGCTTTATAAATATAGATATATATTATCAATGATACTTATCAAATCCTTGTATCCTGGATCCAATTCTTTTAAAATGCATAGTGTTGATTACCCTTCAAATGCATTCCCCTCTTCATTTAAAAATCCCCACATATAAACCATAAAATAAAGACACGGACACCGACTTAAGTTTGGAATAAAAAAGGTCCTTTTATTACATTATTATTTTTTAAATTATTTGTTTATTTTTATTTTATTTTTCTTTATTTTATTTTATCTATCAATACTATCAAAATGCTATAAACAATTTGGACCTTTTTCTTTATAGAGGTGGCGAAGAGCAAGGGCAGCCAACTAAAACCAACATAAACCAATACGGTGGAAGATCGCCTCCTTTCCACCAACCCAGGTTAACACCTTAACTATTGGCCGGTACTGTACACTATAAATTAACTCAATACCCTCTGAACTCAAACTGGTCAAGCCCTTTCTAGGCAAAAACCTGATACTCCTTACAAGAGTATCAACGAGTCTAATAACATTGAGGGAACCAAGGCTATATTGCCAACACATTAAGTACCGTATGTTTAACAACCTTATGACTGCCATGCTCTCCTGCCACAGCCGAGTGCCCTACGGACCACGCGGCCCGCCACCTAAAGAAAGAACTAAACCCTTGAGCTCTGAAAAAATCCTCTCTAAAAACAAAACCGTTCCTACTGGCGACAAATGAACCCCATCCGCTCTGAAAAGGTGCCTCTTGTCTATTGTTAAACCAGGATGGCTAATAACCACCCCCTGTATGCCCCTAATGTTCTGCCTCGCGTATCCATTTATCTTTTTAACCACCTTTATCAATGTGGCCGGGGGAATAGATGACCTCCAGGACAACCGAGGAATTATGTTGGACCAACAAACCTTCATTGAAGGCCATCGGGCATGTATTTGTGCGAGATCTTCACGAACGTTAATGATTAAATCAAGGGATTTGCCCTTTCCTACATCATTACCTCCCAAATGAATCACCACTATATCCGGGGTACCGTGTTCTTCTATTTCTTCCCCTAACGTGGGAATCAAAGCCGCCCATACCATGCCCCTTTTACCCAACCAGCGGATGTCAACTGGGTGTGTGAAACCGGACCACCTCTCCGCTATTCTGTGTTTCGCCGCCCAAAAGATAAACGAATGACCTACGACCCATATCCTTGTCTTTTTCACCGAAAAACCTAAAACAAAATGAATAGTCTCATCAATCATAACCGTATCTGAGAAATCTGCGCCACCAAACAACCGTGTTAAAAACAGAACTATATTTTAATTTTATTTTTATTTCAACTTTAAAAACTTTCTGAGGTATCCCCTCCCTACCAGAGGGTCCACCCCAACTTAATTCGAATATTGGAAAGGTGAAAAGATCCTATCTTTAGCTCTAAAAGCAATTCATTTTATCTATTTTGTTTCGTTTACTGACTGATTTATTTATTTATTTTTCTTAAACTGAAATTACCTTTACTCTTTAATTCTTAACAAAATGAAATGGAAAATTGGTAACCCATATGAAGGTAAAAACCCCTTATTAACCCCGGGAGGCACACGCACTAATCAGGCCTTGCCAGGGAAAACAAGAGGAAAAATCCCTTCATGCCCCCGTTTAACACAGCGAGCAGCATAGCCCTGAGTCACCAAGTGATAGATGAGAAAAGAAAGATGAAAGCGATAAAGAACCATGAGAGACATAAGGAGACAACATGACCATATATATAGGAGCCCTTACAAGGCTCATTTATCCGGCCGGATATATATTTCTTATAGGCCTGCGACTTCCATCTCCCTAACGCTTGAATCTCATTGATAGATGCCCCTCTGGCTGCAGCGGCGGTGGCCGCCCCTATTCTGAAAGAGTGTGTGCCATATTCAACAGGGTTAAGGCCAACCTCACCAAGGGCCCGTTTTAACAAAACGCTAAACTGAAATTTAGTTACTGGTGTATTGTCCGAATGACTTAGCCACAAACCTTCCCCTGGGGGTCGAATTTTAACAAATTGATTGGCCAGCTTGACCGGGCATATGGATGTTTCCTGCTGCTCCGTAATCGCTAACCAGTGACCTCTGCCTAACTGATCCGTTTTGGACCTGACTATCTTACAACGTATCACATTGGATTGTAAAATAACATTCCTACATAACAAAGCTCCCCCTATGTCGTTCTTGGATCTGGCTACCAACTCACTAACCCCAAAAGCTCCGTGATACGCCATTGAGAAAGCCAGCCCAAACAGCAAAGCCTCGTAATCATCTGTGGCTAAGTTGTGCAAAACCTCAATCAATCTGGCTAAAATTTGCCCGTCAGTCGGCCGGCGAGTGTCACTACTTATAGGCTGGATCCTGGACCAACCCTTCAATGCTTTAGTGATGATAAATGACTTTGTGGGATCCTGCGCGCTATTTAACTTAGCCATGAATGAAATACCAGCCAAAAGGGACCCCATCTTTGCTCTAGAAACTCCCTCGTTGTAACAATTCCACATAAAACCCGTAATAGAGGGAATCTGACCTGAAACATCGCTGTTGCAAGATGCGCGGTAACTCAACCAACGTTCCCATGCCCCTTGATAACACTTTCTAGTTGCCGGAGCCAAGGACGCTTCTGCTAGCCACCTTATCCCTAACGGACCATCTGCCAAACATAAGGAGGACACTGTAAGCCAGTTAAACATGCCTGTGGGGCCAGAGATCTAAAACGTTGCCAATCAAAACGGGAGAGAGCATCGGCTATTTGGTTATCCACACCAGGGACGTGGCGTGCCCGAAAGGTAATGTCAAACTCTAAACATCTCAACACCAGGACACGCAGCAAATTGATTGCCGTGCGTGAGGAGGCGCTTTGCTTGTTGATAGCCTGCACCACACCTAGGTTGTCACACCAAAAAAAACACGCTCTTGCCGCGCAACCGGTCCGCCCACAGCTCCAAAGCTACAACAATGGGAAACAATTCTAATGTTAACAGATTTCGCACCAAACCTTCAGACCTCCATGACTGCGGCCAGGGAGCCGCGCACCAAACCCCCTGGAAAAAGGCACCGAAACCTTTCAAGCCTGATGCATCTGTATGCAACTCCAAAGATGTACTAGCTACTGCGGGTGCTGGCCATACTCTTACACCGTTAAAGACCGCTAGGAACCGCCTCCATAAACACAAATCCTCCTTAATTTCTGCAGACAACCGCACCTGGGCATGGGGACTACGCAAGCCTGACGTTGCTAGCTGAAGCTTTCTACAAAATACACGGCCCATAGGTATTACTCTACAAGCAAAATTGAAAGAGCCTAGCAACGATTGAATTTTACACAATGCGCAAGACGGGGCCGCCAAAACCTCCTCTATCAGGGACTGTAACTTAGCCACTTTATCAGATGGTAAACAACAACAACCTTCTATTATGTCAATTTCAATACCTTAAAACGACAGGCATGTGGCCGGGCCTTCCATTTTATCCGCAGCTATTGGCACCCCATTACACGAAATAGCGCTTGCGCCGCAAACAATGTGTCCTTACAACAAGGGGAATTGGCCGGACCTATAAATAAGAAGTCATCCAGATAATGCGCTATGCCGCGATGTCCCGTCCCTGCCCCGACACACCAGTGGAGGAAGGAACTAAACGCCTCAAAATATGCGCACGACACTAAACAACCCATTGGCAGGCATAGTACTCGTTCTGAATTCTAAACCCCATAAATTTTAAGGACTCGGGATGCAACGGGAGGAGGCGGAAAGCCGACTCTATGTCCAATTTAGCCATCAGCGCTCCCTTGCCAAATTCTCTCACTATGGTTAACGCATCATCAAAGGACTGGTACACCACTGAGCTGATTTTTGGGTCGATCGCATCATTAACTGACCTACCCGCCGGGTGAGATAAATGCTGGATTAATCTAAATTTTCCCGGGGTCTTTTTGGGCACTATTCCTACCGGGGAAATGACTAGATCTCAAATGGGAGGGGATGAGAAAGGACCCACCATACGACCAAGGCCTACCTCTTTCCCAACTTTTTCCACTAAGATGTCAGGGTGCACATACGCGGAGCGAAGGTTTCTGGCGGCAGTACCCGCCACCCCACTATCTATGGGGAGACGAAAACCGAGGCGAAAACCCTCCCTAAGGAAAGAGGCCTGCCCGGCATCCGGGTAAAGGGCCAGCCATCTACAAAGAATTGAGAATATGATGGGGGAGTCTGCTTTAGACAGTACCCCCCGCCCCTCCCCGTCCCCTACCGACTCTGCCGGGGCCCCTAGGGCATTCCTTGAGGGGATGACTTCCTCTACAATTGGTGCAGACATGCCTATACCGGCAGGAATCCCCCCTCCCGCATGAGGAGTTATTAAAGGCAAAGCAACGGTTTTTGGAGGACTGGGGAGCACCTCGTCTCCCCCCATACGGAAACCTGGGTAACTGCGGAGGACCATACCCCATGCTCACCTCCCACACTTGAGCTCTATTTAATCTCAACCAGATCTCGACATCTTTAAAAGCCAGGGGCATATAAAGCTGGCCGTGCACCTTCTCGCGAAACAGCTTATCGTACAACCTCCAGGTACCTGGGCGTTCACAACTATGCATATTATTAATAAGGTGAAGATATTTCCATACGTCTATGATTGCGTCAGGTCTAGTTTCTAAATAGCAAGCTGAAAAAACGCAATACCCTGTTAGCCAGTTTGAAAAGTTTCTGTATGCATCCTCCCCCACTCCCCCTCGTGCGCACGCAGCTGCCAACTCTTTTTGGGTGACCTTTGTCAGCTCGAATATATCAACATAATGACCTTTCTTAATCTTGTGCCTCATGCTGCGCCTAACTCCTATCAACAATGCCGTGTTTTCACATCTAACCAGGGGACCTCCTGCCGGTGTGGGAGAAATTGAAACCAGTCGATCCGCGCTCTTCCTCTTAGCTCCCCCGAAATGAGTGTTCAGAATTTTTATTAGCTTGCGCTGACCCTGCCTGGGGGAAGATGATGCTGACTCATCACTGGTGGTAGATATGCTTGAACCGGACATGTATGTATTGCTTATCGTAGAACCATCGTACTCACCATCCGCTCCCTGCGCCTCCTGCAGAACGACTCCCGCTCCACCCTCATCCCTCGAACTGCCTGGTTGAGACTCCTGCTGGACTGCCGAACGCTCCACCTCACCTCCCTGCTGTGACCGAGAAGGTGACCTGTCCATGCCCGCTGGAACAACTAAGGAAGACGGCTGCGCCTGTGAAACTGGACGAGAAAACACGTTAGCATTCGGAGAAGGCAGATTACATAAAGGCTGAGGCAGGACCCCAGCCGGGGCCGGCACCGGGGTTGAGGCCGTGAGATGACCCCCCGCTTGAGGGGGAGCCCTTTGATCCCCACCCCCCCGCTGGGAAACCGTGGTAAGAGGCGGGACCGTACCAGTAACGCCAAATATATTGCCCAAGGAGGGTTCAGGGTAAGCATGAAAGTGTTGCCCAGAAAGAGGAGGGTAAGGGGCCGTCCACCTACTGCCCGTCCCTGATACGGGACCATAACCCCTAGGGGGGTATGGCAATGACCAAGAGGGGGCACTATCCAACCTGTTCTGATTGAAGGAACGTGGCTGGGAAAGCCAGGTTTCAACCGGGTCCGGGACCTGGGAGCGGAAAGCCGCTGATTGTTCCAAGGGAAACTGCTGGTAAGCCACTCCACTACCACCAGGGGAAAACCTACCCGGGGGGCACCTAATAAACCAGGGGCCTTGTTAGAGGAAAAACTGACACCTGACTGAACCACAGCATCCATAGAGAAAAGAAGGGGGGAAGAAACGGGTGGAGGGGGGGGGAACACCGGCCAGGGGGAGGGGAAGGGGGGAAACTTGGGAACCATGACCCCGTAAAAAGGAGGGGGGAGGGGCCTGCTGAAGACCACAGGGGAGAAATTGGGACTGCTGCTCAACAACTAGCCGCCCGGGGGGGGGGAAAGAGGAAGAACACCATGGCCAACCCCACCCTGCCCACGTTGACCCGAGGGGAGCAGGGGGTCCAAAATAACCGGACCAAGCCCTCTATATGGGGACCCCGGGTTCTGCTCCCTGCCAGGCAGAGAGGATACCTCCTGGGCCTCAACACCCCCCTCAGTGCCATCAGGACCCCTGGACACCGCCGCAGCAGATGGAATTAAAGATGGCCGCCGGGCGCCACCCAACACCCCGGGGGAAGGAGATCCCCTGCCCCGGGCTTTTCCAGCCTGCCTGACACGCTGAATTGCTCCGGACACGAGCGGCCTCGCCGCCCGCTCCGGAGCCCTGGACCTCCGACCACAGCTCGGGCCCGCCCCGCGAGACACTCTCGCGGCGGCCGAGACACGTGGTCTGCTGCTGACAGCGCCTCCCCTTCTACGGCTGTTCGCGCCGAGAGGACCCGGCGTCTCTAGCTGGTTTTGAGAGGAGGGGGGGTGAACAGAGGAGAGAGCAGGGCGATGGGCAGAAGCGGACACGGCCGCGAGAGGAGGGGGGACCCGGCCAGCCTTGCTGGGGTAGATCTGGAGCGTCTAGGACGGGATGAAGCCATACTGAGGGAAGAAATGTGGACAAGAATAAGGGAAAAAGAGAGTAAGCAAAAACGAGGAGAAGGGAAGGAGAAGCAAAGAAGCAGAAAAGATAAGAAAGTAAATGAAGCACAGTTAACAGAAACCAGAAAACACAGATACTGAGCCTGATGCTGCAGCTTCTCTCTCCGGATCCAGGAAACAGGAAGCTCTCTCCTTCTCCCACTGCTTGATATATTGCTTCCACGACACTCCCACTTCCTTCCTATTGGCTGATTAAACTACAGCCTTAAATCCCCCCAGTGGTGAGTAACATTATCAGCTTCACATCACATGATTTTAAACTCCTTCGGCTAATGGCCTCTCTCATAAATCTGCAATGTAGGGAACATTCCTGCAGTATAATGGATTCCTATCCTTTTCTGTAGTGTAGGGTATTTTCTGTAGCACAGTGCATATTTTCTGTTGTGTAGTGTATCCCTATATATTATATATTTTCTATAGTGCAGTGTATATTTTCTGTAGCGTAGTGTATCCCTATATATTATATATTTTCTGTAGTATATTGTGCTCCTAGTGTAGGTAAGTGCTCGTTGTCCAGGGGCAGGCAGGCAGGCAGAGAGAGAGGTGGAGTCTCGGGTCTGGCTCTTATAGCCAAGACCCGGTAAACTCCCAGCCTCCCCGGCAGCAACGTGTGTGTGGTTATTCACCACACACACGTGGATGTTGTGTGTGTCCAGGGATGATGATGTCATCACCCCTGGCGTTTCTTCCCACTGTGTATGTGCCGGCACACACAGCGGGGTTCTGCAACCACACTGCAACTGTGCATGCGCCGACGACGCATGCACAGTTGCAGTGTGGCCATGCACATGCTGATATCGGCGCATGCACTGTAGGCACTGCGCATGCGCAGTTTAGCTATGTACGTGTGCGCACGTGCTCGTCACACCACGGCTCCCCCCCTTCACAATAACATAAAGCAACCTCTCAGTTTCACTGAAATATCTTGTCATATGCAAAGCAGGCACGGCTCCAGATTTCTTTTCTTTTTATTATTAATGTTCCTTTTGCAGAGTCCAAGACACAATTGAAAAATTCTCTTGACTAACATTAACAGCATTTGCTTTGGGGTATTCTATGACCATATAATTACAATAGAGTTACGCTAACTATGGGATATATTTACTAATTTGCGGGTGGAGCTGTTGCCAGATTCTAGTTATCATTTATTTAGTACATTCTACAAAATGACAGCTAGAATCTGATTGGTTACTGTAGGCAACATCTCCACCTTTCAAACCTGTAGTTTAGTAAATAAATATACCCATATAAGTCCGTGTCAGCACTTTACCTCAGGCTGATTATCACCAATAATATAGGAGAAGTGGAAGTTTCATGAACCTTATGGTCGCCTTTCACCTCTCTTCTGCTACTATAGCCATGATTACATAGGCAGAGTTGTTGGATGTTGTCATCCAATCTACCTTGTTTAGTAACCTGAAGAAAACCTCCTACCTTGGATGGCCATTTGACTGCTTTTCTACTTGGGAGAATAGAGCTAGTGATCATAATACAATGCTACCCTATGCTGTTCACATAGAGATCAATGAAATACAAGAATAGAAGAGACCACAAAAAATTATAGATTGTAAGCTTGTGAGCAGGGCCTTCTCACCTCTTTGTCTGTTTTACCCAGTTTGTTTATTAGTTTACTATGTTTGTCCCCAATTGTAAAGCGCTACGGAATATGTTGGCGCTATATAAATAAATGATGATGATGATGTCTGCAGAATTCTCTTATAACCTTCATGCCCCCTATATAATTCATATAGACTATATACAGTATACCTAGCAAGGCGTGGAGATCAATAGATCCATAACATGTCCTGTTTCCTTTATGATTTCCTATTTTCAGTTTGAAAGCAACCAGAGACAAGGCTCAATTGGATGAGAGAAATCTCTCATTGGTACGAGCCCACAGACTTGAGGTTGTAATGTTAATAAATCATGTTTCGTCACTCTACATACATCTACACCCCTGCTGACTTTCACTAACCACCTGCTAATAAAGTCTATAAAAGATGGACATATTCTTTAATAGCAAATGCCTGTGATGGACATTGCTTTCCAGGCTTTCATTCTGAATTAACGGGTCTATATATTAACATTTGGCAATAGAGACAGTTTTTTATTGCTGCTTATTGCTGCAACAGAAAATCACCTATTGTCATGATATATTATGAAAACCTCTCCAAGCAAGCTGCATGATACTCAAGAGTTAGCTTACCGCTTATCCGGGCCAGTCTTAGGTAGGGATGAGCGCACTCGGATTTATGAAATCCGAGCCCACCCGAACGTTGCCGATCCGAGTCGGATCCGAGACAGATCCGGGTATTGGCGCCAAATTCAAATCTGAAACTGAGGCTCTGACTCATAATCCCGTTGTCGGATCTCGCAATACTCGGATCCTATAAATTCCCCGCTAGTCGCCGCCATCTTCACTCGGGTATTGATCAGGGTAGAGGGAGGGTGTGTTAGGTGGTCCTCTGTCCTGGTAGATCTCGTGCTGTGCTGTTTAGTTCTGTGCTGTGCTGTTTAGTTCTGTGCTGTGCTGTGCTGTGCTGTGCTGTGCTGTGTTGTGCTGTGCTGTGCTGTGTTCTGCAGTATCAGTCCAGTGGTGCTGTGTGCTGTGCTCTGTCCTTCTGAGGTCAGTGGTGCTGCTGGGTCCAGTGCTGTGTCCTGTTCAGTCCAGTGGTGCTGTGTCCTGTGCTCTGTGCTTCTAAGGGCATAGTTATTTCCCCAATATTCCCCTGTGTTTAAAAAAATAAAAAAAAGTTATTTAAAAAAATACCAAAAACTAATTTAATTTTTTTTAATTACCACAAAATTTGCACAACCAATCCTGCAGTATAAGCCCATTGGTACTGCAATATTACCAAGTTCACACATTCAGCAGTAAAAGTCCAGTGGTACTGCAATATTACAAAGTTTACACATTCTGCAGTATCAGTCCAGTGGTGCTGTGTCCTGTGCTCTGTCCTGCTGAGTTCCGTAGTGCTGCTGGGTCCTGTGCCGTGTCCTATTCAGTCCAGTGGTGCTGCGTCCTGTGCTCTGTGCTTCTAAGGGCATAGTTATTTCCCCATTATTCCCAAGTTTTTAAAAAATAAAAAAAAAGTAAAAAAAAAAATACAATTAAAAATTAAAAAAAAAATATATATAATTATAACCAAATTTGCAAAACCAATCCAGCAGTATAAGTCCATTGGTACTGCAATATTACAAAGTTCACACATTCTGCAGTATCAGTCCAGTGGTGCTGTGTCCTGTGCTCTGTCCTGCTGAGTTCCGTAGTGCTGCTGGGTCCTGTGCCGTGTCCTGTTCAGTCCAGTGGTGCTGTGTCCTGTGCTCTGTGCTTCTAAGGGCATAGTTATTTCCCCATTATTCCCAAGTTTTTAAAAAATAAAAAAAAAGTAAAAAAAAAATTAAAAATTAAAAAAAAAAAATATATATATAATAATTATAACCAAATTTGCAAAACCAATCCAGCAGTATAAGTCCATTGGTACTGCAATATTACAAAGTTCACACATTCTGCAGTATCAGTCCAGTGGTGCTGTGTCCTGTGCTCTGTCCTGCTGAGTTCCGTAGTGCTGCTGGGTCCTGTGCCGTGTCCTGTTCAGTCCAGTGGTGCTGTGTCCTGTGCTCTGTGCTTCTAAGGGCATAGTTATTTCCCCATTATTCCCAAGTTTTTAAAAAATAAAAAAAAAGTAAAAAAAAAAAAAAAATTTAAAAAAAAAAAAATATATAATAATTATAACCAAATTTGCAAAACCAATACAGCAGTATAAGTCCATTGGTACTGCAATATTACCAAGTTCACACATTCTGCAGTATCTTGTGCTACATATAATGGAGACCAAAAATTTGGAGGATAAAGTAGGGAAAGATCAAGACCCACTTCCTCCTAATGCTGAAGCTGCTGCCACTAGTCATGACATAGACGATGAAATGCCATCAACGTCGTCTTCCAAGCCCGATGCCCAATCTCGTAGTACCGGGCATGTAAAATCCAAAAAGCCCAAGTTAAGAAAAAGTAGCAAAAAGAGAAACTTAAAATCATCTGAGGAGAAACGTAAAGTTGCCAATATGCCATTTATGACACGGAGTGGCAAGGAACGGCTTAGGCCCTGGCCCGTGTTCATGACTAGTGGTTCAGCTTCACCCACGGATCTTAGCCCTCCTCCTCCTCCCCCCCCCCTACAAAAAATTGAAGAGAGTTATGCTGTCAGCAACAAAACAGCAAACAACTCTGCCTTCTAAAGAGAAATTATCACAAATCCACAAGGCGAGTCCAAGGATGTTGGTGGTTGTCAAGCCTGACCTTCCCATCACTGTACGGGAAGAGGTGGCTCGGGAGGAGGCTATTGATGATGTAGCTGGCGCTGTGGAGGAACTTGATGATGAGGATGGTGATGTGGTTATTGTAAATGAGGCACCAGGGGGGGAAACAGCTGATGTCCATGGGATGAAAAAGCCCATCGTCATGCCTGGTCAGAAGACCAAAAAATGCACCTCTTCGGTCTGGAGTTATTTTTATCCAAATCCAGACAACCAATGTATGGCCATATGTAGCTTATGTAAAGCTCAAATAAGCAGGGGTAAGGATCTTGCCCACCTAGGAACATCCTCCCTTATACGTCACCTGAATAACCTTCATAGTTCAGTGGTTAGTTCAGGAACTGGGGCTAGGACCCTCATCGGTACAGGGACACCTAAATCCCGTGGTCCAGTTGGATACACACCAGCAACACCCTCCTCGTCAACTTCCTCCACAATCTCCATCAGATTCAGTCCTGCAGCCCAAGTCAGCAGCCAGACTGAGTCCTCCTCAATACGGGATTCATCCGAGGAATCCTGCAGCGGTACGCCTACTACTGCCACTGCTGCTGTTGCTGCTGTTAGTCAGTCATCTTCCCAGAGGGGAAGTCGTAAGACCGCTAAGTCTTTCACAAAACAATTGACCGTCCAACAGTCGTTTGCCATGACCACAAAATACGATAGTAGTCACCCTATTGCAAAGCGTATAACTGCGGCTGTAACTGCAATGTTGGTGTTAGACGTGCGCCCGGTGTCCGCCATCAGTGGAGTGGGATTTAGAGGGTTGATGGAGGTATTGTGTCCCCGGTACCAAATCCCGTCGAGATTCCACTTCACTAGGCAGGCGATACCAAAAATGTACAGAGAAGTACGATCAAGTGTCCTCAGTGCTCTAAAAAATGCGGTTGTACCCACTGTCCACTTAACCACGGACATGTGGACAAGTGGTTCTGGGCAAACGAAGGACTATATGACTGTGACAGCCCACTGGGTAGATGCATCCCCTTCCGCAGCAACAGCAACAGCTGCATCAGTAGCAGCAACTACAAAATGGCGGCTCGTGCAAAGGCAGGCAACATTGTGTATTACAGGCTTTAATAAGAGGCACAACGCTGACAACATATTAGAGAAAATGAGGGAAATTATCTCCCAGTGGCTTACCCCACTTAGACTCTCATGGGGATTTGTGGTGTCAGACAATGCCAGTAACATTGTGCGGGCATTAAATATGGGCAATTTCCAGCACGTCCCATGTTTTGCCCACACAATTAATTTGGTGGTGCAGCATTACCTCAAGAGTGACAGGGGTGTGCAGGAGATGCTTGCGGTGGCGCGCAAAATTGCTGGTCACTTTCGGCATTCAGCCAGTGCCTACCGCAGACTAGAGGCACATCAAAAAAGCATGAACCTGCCCTGCCATCACCTCAAACAAGAGGTTGTGACGCGCTGGAACTCCACCCTCTATATGCTGCAGAGGATGGAGGAGCAGCAAAAGGCCATTCAGGCCTACACAGCCACCTACGACATAGGCAAAGGAGTGGGGATGCGCCTCAGTCAAGCGCAGTGGAGACTGATTTCCGTGTTGTGCAAGGTTCTGCAGCCATTTGAACTTGCCACACGAGAAGTCAGTTCCGACACTGCCAGCTTGAGTCAGGTCATTCCCCTGATCAGGCTGTTGCAGAAGCAGCTGGAGAAAGTGAGGGAGGAGCTGGTAAGCCATTGCGATTACACCAAGCATGTAGCTCTTGTGGATGTAGCCCTTCGTACGCTTTGCCAGGATCCGAGGGTGGTCACTCTTTTAAAGTCAGAGGAATACATTCTGGCCACCGTGCTCGATCCTCGGTTTAAAGCGTATGTTGTGTCTCTGTTTCCGGCGGACACAAGTCTACAGCGGTGCAAAGACCTGCTGGTCAGGAGATTGTCCTCTGAAGAGGACCGTGACATGCCAACAGCTCCACCCTCATTTTCTTCCACATCTATGGCTGCGAGGAAAAAGCTCAGTTTTCCCAAAAGAGGCACTGGCGGGGATGCTGATAACATCTGGTCCGGACTGAAGGACCTGCCAACCATTGCAGACATGTCTACTCTCGCTGCATTGGATGCTGTCACAATAGAAAAAATTGTGGATGATTACTTTGCTGACACCATCCAAGTAGACATGTCAGACAGTCCATATTGTTACTGGCAGGAAAAAAAGGCAGTTTGGAAGCCCCTGTACAAACTGGCTCTATTTTACCTGAGTTGTCCCCCCTCCAGTGTGTACTCGGAAAGAGTTTTTAGTGCAGCGGGGAACCTGGTCAGTGAGCGGCGAAGGAGGTTGCTTCCTCAGAACGTTGAAAAAATGATGTTTATAAAAATGAATAATCAATTCCTCAATGAAGTTCAGCACTGCCCTCCAGATACTACAGAGGGACCTGTGGTTGTGGAGTCCAGCGGGGACGAATTGATAATGTGTGATGAGGAGGAAGTACACACTGTAGGGGGAGAGGAATCAGAGGTTGAGGATGAGGACGACATCTTGCCTCAGTAGAGCCTGTTTAGTCTGTACAGGGAGAGATGAATAGCTTTTTTGGTGTGGGGGCCCAAACAAACCAATCATTTCAGCCAAAGTTGTTTGGTAGGCCCTGTCGCTGAAATGATTGGTTTGTTAAAGTGTGCATGTCCTATTTCAACAACATAAGGGTGGGTGTGAGGGCCCAAGGACAATTCCATCTTGGACCTTTTTTTTTTGCATTATATGACCAATCAACAGTCGTTTGCCATGTTCAAAAAGTAAAACCAAATTTAAAAAAATTCAAGAAATTAAACCAAAAGTAAAATGCCGTGTCATAATTTAAAACAAGAGGTATTGACGTGCTCTAAAACTACTGTATTGTTGTTTATATTTTATAAACACTACACTTGAAAGCTTGAGTCTTTCAATAAAAAAGTAACTGTCCATTGCACGAATATTTGCAACAGGGACAATTTTAGGGTTAAGAAAGTCAACTAATAACACTTCGACGCTGTCTGTCTTTATAAACACTACACTTGGAAGTTGGAGGAGGTATTGTGGCCCCGGCACCAAATTTACTACCGGGGCCACTCCACTGTGCAGTCCATATTTAGGTGTATCAGATATTAAACAACGGTGACAGTTGATGCCCAATTTTTTAATTATATTGTGGCCTCGGTATCAAATTGTGTACCGGGGCCACCACACTACGCAGTCCATACCCTTTTTTGGTGGAATTCTGACACGTGGAGGGTTTTTTAATTATATTGTGGCCTCGGTACCAAATTGTGTACCGGGGCCACCACACTACGCAGTCAAGATAGATAGATGCGTATCATAGATAAAGTACATTCAGTGGTGTGGGGCAAATTGAAAAATATTCAAAATGCACTGACATTATCAAAAACAAGAGGTTGTCACACGCTAAAACTCCAACATGTATATGATGGAGAGGATGGAGGAGCAGCCGTATGTGTAGTGTAATGCAGACCTGTTGAAGGTTTTTTATATATTTTATTGTGGTGCCCAGTGCCCACTCCTCTAGGCAGTCCAGGTACATTTATTGGTGCGAATCATAAAAGTTCAGGGTTTTTAAGATATTGTGGTGACCCACTCCTCTACGCAGTCCAGGTACATTTATTGGTGCGAATCATAAAAGTTCAGGGTTTTTAATATATATTGTGGTGACCCACTCCTCTACGCAGTCCAGGTACATTTATTGGTGCGAATCATAAAAGTTCAGGGTTTTTAATATATATTGTGGTGACCCACTCCTCTACGCAGTCCAGGTACATTTATTGGTGCGATTCATAAAAGTTCAGGGTTTTTAATATATTGTGGTGACCCACTCCTCTACGCAGTCCAGGTACATTTATTGGTGCGATTCATAAAAGTTCAGGGTTTTTAAGATATTGTGGTGACCCACTCCTCTACGCAGTCCAGGTACATTTATTGGTGCGAATCATAAAAGTTCAGGGTTTTTAATATATATTGTGGTGACCCACTCCTCTATGCAGTCCAGGTACATTTATTGGTGCGATTCATAAAAGTTCAGGGTTTTTAATATATTGTGGTGACCCACTCCTCTACGCAGTCCAGGTACATTTATTGGTGCGATTCATAAAAGTTCAGGGTTTTTAAGATATTGTGGTGACCCACTCCTCTACGCAGTCCAGGTACATTTATTGGTGCGATTCATAAAAGTTCAGGGTTTTTAAGATATTGTGGTGACCCACTCCTCTACGCAGTCCAGGTACATTTATTGGTGCGAATCATAAAAGTTCAGGGTTTTTAATATATATTGTGGTGACCCACTCCTCTACGCAGTCCAGGTACATTTATTGGTGCGATTCATAAAAGTTCAGGGTTTTTAATATATATTGTGGTGACCCACTCCTCTACGCAGTCCAGGTACATTTATTGGTGCGAATCATAAAAGTTCAGGGTTTTTAATATATATTGTGGTGACCCACTCCTCTACGCAGTCCAGGTACATTTATTGGTGCGATTCATAAAAGTTCAGGGTTTTTAATATATTGTGGTGACCCACTCCTCTACGCAGTCCAGGTACATTTATTGGTGCGATTCATAAAAGTTCAGGGTTTTTAAGATATTGTGGTGACCCACTCCTCTACGCAGTCCAGGTACATTTATTGGTGCGAATCATAAAAGTTCAGGGTTTTTAATATATATTGTGGTGACCCACTCCTCTACGCAGTCCAGGTACATTTATTGGTGCGATTCATAAAAGTTCAGGGTTTTTAATATATTGTGGTGACCCACTCCTCTACGCAGTCCAGGTACATTTATTGGTGCGATTCATAAAAGTTCAGGGTTTTTAAGATATTGTGGTGACCCACTCCTCTACGCAGTCCAGGTACATTTATTGGTGCGATTCATAAAAGTTCAGGGTTTTTAAGATATTGTGGTGACCCACTCCTCTACGCAGTCCAGGTACATTTATTGGTGCGATTCATAAAAGTTCAGGGTTTTTAATATATATTGTGGTGACCCACTCCTCTACGCAGTCCAGGTACATTTATTGGTGCGATTCATAAAAGTTCAGGGTTTTTAAGATATTGTGGTGACCCACTCCTCTACGCAGTCCAGGTACATTTATTGGTGCGAATCATAAAAGTTCAGGGTTTTTAATATATATTGTGGTGACCCACTCCTCTACGCAGTCCAGGTACATTTATTGGTGCGATTCATAAAAGTTCAGGGTTTTTAATATATTGTGGTGACCCACTCTTCTACGCAGTCCAGGTACATTTATTGGTGCGATTCATAAAAGTTCAGGGTTTTTAATATATATTGTGGTGACCCACTCCTCTACGCAGTCCAGGTACATTTATTGGTGCGAATCATACAAGTTGATGGTTTTCTTATTATATATCTTGTGGTGACCCACTCCTCTACGCAGTCCAGGTACATTTATTGGTGCGATTCATAAAAGTTCTGGGTTTTTAAGATATTGTGGTGACCCACTCCTCTACGCAGTCCAGGTACATTTATTGGTGCGATTCATAAAAGTTCAGGGTTTTTAAGATATTGTGGTGACCCACTCCTCTACGCAGTCCAGGTACATTTATTGGTGCGATTCATAAAAGTTCAGGGTTTTTAATATATATTGTGGTGACCCACTCCTCTACGCAGTCCAGGTACATTTATTGGTGCGATTCATAAAAGTTCAGGGTTTTTAATATATTGTGGTGACCCACTCCTCTACGCAGTCCAGGTACATTTATTGGTGCGAATCATAAAAGTTCAGGGTTTTTAATATATATTGTGGTGACCCACTCCTCTACGCAGTCCAGGTACATTTATTGGTGCGATTCATAAAAGTTCAGGGTTTTTAATATATTGTGGTGACCCACTCCTCTACGCAGTCCAGGTACATTTATTGGTGCGATTCATAAAAGTTCAGGGTTTTTAAGATATTGTGGTGACCCACTCCTCTACGCAGTCCAGGTACATTTATTGGTGCGAATCATAAAAGTTCAGGGTTTTTAATATATATTGTGGTGACCCACTCCTCTACGCAGTCCAGAAAGATACCTTGTTGCAACGTTTTGGACTAATAACTATATTGTGAGGTGTTCAGAATACACTGTAAATTAGTGGAAATGCTTGTTATTGAATGTTATTGAGGTTAATAATAGCCTAGGAGTGAAAATAAGCCCAAAAACTTGATTTTTAAACTTTTTATGTTTTTTCCAAAAAAAATCCGAATCCAAAACCTTAAATCCGAACCGAGACCTTTCGTCAAGTGTTTTGCGAGACAAATCCGAACCCCAAAAATAACGAAAATCCGGATCCAAAACACAAAACACGAGACCTCAAAAGTCGCCGGTGCACATCCCTAGTCTTAGGGGATCTGAGCACACGTGGCCTGGGTGGCCGGATGAGGCATGCACACTGATCTGAAAGCCCAGACTTAGGTCTACTAATCACAAAAAATAATAATAAAAATCAAATTTAAAAAAATAAATAATAAATATTAAAAAATAATGGCCATTTAAAAACATGCTAGTGCTAATTTAGAGTTGCACATAAATGCTTTTGTACAACTTAAAGAATAGAGATGACTGGGTTTGGTTTTGTTTCCAAAACCATCCTCATATTTTAGTGTTCGTCTTTGTTTTGTTTTTAAATTTCACAAAAAAAATGGTACAAAAAACTCACAAATCGTATAATTTTAAGCTGTTGTTTTCCCCACATTAGTATTTACATAATGCACATGCATTTATGCTACTTTACATTCTATTTATAGATCAATATCTATTATCTGAGTGATTTCCTGATTGTGCCATCACAATTTCTCACATTACATACTACTTTGGGGACATAAGCGGTAGGATAGTCATACAATATATACATTTGTGAGTTTTCTTGCAATCAGAAATATCCAAATAATTAGCATTACATAAGCACAAGTATTTCACATCACGTCATCACCATTATCATAAAAATTGCAATATTCTACATTATAGTTGCACAGTTGTTTCAAATAAAATGTTATTTTCATCATCACAAATATCCAATAATAATAATATTCAACATTATATATGCACATAACAAACACTGTCGGCCCCCTCACATCCGGGCCGCTGCAGCAGTCGCACCACTTGCACCTACTGTAGGTCCAATGCTGCTTTTGTCTTTTCCTCAATGGGGAACTATAAAAATGATAAAAATAGGCAAACTAGCAGACACTGTGCTACTATAATTTAAATGTTAGATCAATATGTTATCACAGTCATCCTTTAGAAGAGTGAGAGAAAAACCTTAATTGTGTTTAAGCACCTCCTCTCTAAGGATTATTCCCAGAAAAGAAGAGATATATTTTAGAGCTCACTATGTAAAAATATCAATATATGACAACAAATAGAAATCATTGACCATATGAAAATGAGTAATAGAACACCTCTAAGAGCAACATCCACTGATACCTCTATGACTATTGTACTTAAGATGTTTAATATCATTCATTCATATGGTGAGTGATTTTGCTCAAATGTAAACAGGGCAAGGTTTAAGTTCAGGTTTACTGGCTTGCAACCCATAACAAATGTGTAGCACAGAGTTATAGTGGTTGTCATTTCTGCCTGATCTGGCCACTGTCTATACAGAGTTTGTATGTTCTCTGTATTTGAGTGGGTTTCTTCATCGCCATTATTTATTTATATAGCACCATCAATTTCGCAGCTGTTACGAGCCGCGGCGGTACTTACAGCTGCTGCGGCTTGCTTCTGGTGCCCTCTGGCGTCCCGGCCGTCACCTTGACGACCGGGATGTCATTTCCGCAGAGGTCCCGACCGTTGCCAAGGCAACGGCCGGACGCTTCCCCCTGTAGCTCCGCGTCCTGGCAAATGAGGACAGCCGGGCGTGTGCGCAGGTCCAAGTAATAGCCTGCAGGCTATTAGGTTTTAATGAAATTAATCAACAGGGTCCTGTGGGTGTTTTCAGAGCTAGGCTCTAAATGGCTGGCTGCAGTATTTAAGGCAGTGAGGACTGAGCCTCAGTGCCGGTTATAGCTTGCTGTTACAGTTTGCTGACTTGCTCCTGGTTTCCTGTTGCTGTCCTGTGGATACTCTGTTTGGATCTCCCATGTTTTGACCCCCTGCTTGGATTTTGACCCTGCCTGCTTTCTTGTGACCCTGACCCTTCTGGCTTGCACTTTGGACCCTGCTACCTTGCCCGTGACCCCGACTTCTGGTGTGTTTACCGACTATCCTGCTTGCCTGTGACCCTTGACCTTGGCTATCGTTTGACTACCCGCTGCTTTCTACCAGTCTCCTGGCCCGCCGCTGTGGTCCTGCATTACCAACCCACACTACACTTGGAGCTAAGTCCTGGGGGCATCCGAGTACCGGTGAGCGCGTCAAGCTCTAAGGGAAAGGCGGCTGCTATACAGTACAGTGTGTGTGAAGGGGGGGGCTGATGTCAGTACAGTGTGTGAAGAAGGGGGGGCTGATGTCAGTACAGTGTGTGTGAAGAAGGGGGGCTAATGTCAGTACAGTGTGTGTGAAGAAGGGGGGGCTGATGTCAGTACAGTGTGTGTGAAGGGGGGGCCGATGTCAGTGTTTTGTGTGTGTGTGTGTGTGAAGGGGGAAATAATGGAAGTACTGTGTATGTGAAGGGGGGGGGCTGATGTCAGTGTTTTGTGTGTGTGAAGGGGGGGGCTGATGTCAGTACAGTGTGTGTGAAGGGGGGGGCTGATGTCAGTACAGTGTGTGTGAAGAAGGGGGGCTAATGTCAGTACAGTGTGTGTGAAGAAGGGGGGGCTGATGTCAGTACAGTGTGTGTGAAGGGGGGGCTGATGTCAGTACAGTGTGTGTGAAGGGGGGGCCGATGTCAGTGTTTTGTGTGTGTGTGTGTGTGAAGGGGGAAATAATGGAAGTACTGTGTATGTGAAGGGGGGGGGGCTGATGTCAGTGTTTTGTGTGTGTGTGTGAAGGGGGAAATTATGGAAGTACTGTGTATGTGAAGGGGGGGCTGATGTCAGTGTTGTGTGTGTGTGTAGGGGGGGCTGATGTCAGTGCTGTGTGTGATGACAAGGGGGCGTGTGGTAATGTGGGTGTGAGGTAGGTGGTGGCTAAAAGGTGCTATTTTTTTGTGGGTTGATGGGGTAATGTAATTTAATAGTGGGGCCTATTAATTTAAAATGGGGTGGTTTGGGGGCTATTAATTGAATGTGGGGGTGAGTTTGGGGACAATGAGGTTTATTTATTAAATTTGAATATGAATTATTTAATGCCAGGATAGTTGTGAGAAATGGTTATATTTATTAAATGTAAATGCTATTAATTTATTGCTGGGGCTCTTGGAGGGAGGTTTATTTATTCAATGTGAATGCTAGTATTTTAATGTTGGGGTTTCTAGGGAGGCCTTATCATTATATGTGAGTTTTTTTGATTAACACCAGAGCTCCTTAGAGTTTTCTAAATTTCATGTACCCATTTTCTTTTCTAGATGGGGCCCCCAGCATTTCAGGATCCAGACAATCGGCAAACTGAGCAAGAGACACCAGAAACCACAGGTAGCGAAAGCAGCAAGAACAGGTAAGAGAGAGCAGGACAGTTTGCCAACTGTATTTTTCTATATTGGCAGTTCCTTTGCACCCTGTTATTAAATAAACACAAATATGTACAGTCATGGCCAAATATTTTGAGAATGACACAAGTATTAGTTTTCACAAAGTTTTAGACCTTTTTGTCAGATGTTGCTATGGTATACTGAAGTAAAATTACAAACATTTCCCAAGTGTCAATGGCTTTTATTGACCATGTCATTAACTTTATGCAAAGAGTCAATATTTGCAGTGTTGACCCTTCTTTTTGAAGACCTCTGCAATTTGCCCTGGCATGCTGTCAATCAACTTCTGGGCCACATACTGACTGACGGCCGCCCATTCTTGCCTAATCGATGCTTGGAGTTTGACAGAATTTGTGGGTTTTTGTTTGTCCACTCGCCTCTTTAGGATTGACCACAAGCTCTCAATGGGATTAAGGTCTGGAGAGTTTCCTGGCCATGGACCCAAAATTTTGATGTTTTGATCCCTGAGCCACTTAGTTATCACTTTTGCCTTATGGTAAGGTGTCCATCATGCTGGAAAATGCATTGTTCACAACCAAACTGTTCTTGGGTGGTTGGGAGAAGTTGCTCTTGGAGGATGTTTTGGTACCATTCTTTATTCATGGCTGTGTTCTTAGGCAAAATTGTGAGTGAGCCCACTCCCCTGGCTGAGAAGCACCCAGGCCCGGCGCTCCCATTAGGCAAGGTTAGGCAGTTGCCTAGGGCGCCGGGCTCTGGAGGGCGCCACAGAATGAAAATTACTTTAAAACTGTGCGGCAACCGCTGACCATACCTTTCACAGTCGCCGCACAGCATTCAGATACATCCACAGGGAGGGGGGGAAGAGGCTATTGCTCTCCACCGCCGCCTCTCTGCTCTGTCTCCTTCCCTCCACTCACTGACTGTCGGGCCGTGACATCATTATCATGGCCCGACAGTGTCAGTGAGTGGAGGGGAGCAGACGGAGCGGAGAGGCGGCAAGGTAGGGAAAGACGTGGGGAGGGGGGCCGATTTTTGCAGGGGGGGCGCCGATTTTGACAAAGTGCCCAGGGCGCCACGGACCCTAGCACCGGCCCTGGAAGCACCCCACACATGAATGGTCTCAGGATGCTTTACTGTTGGCATGACACAGGACTAATGGTAGTCCTCACCTTTTCTTCTCTAGACAAGCATTTTTCCAGGTCCCCTAAACAATCTGAAAGGGGATTCATCAGAGAAAATTACTTTATCCCCGTCCTCAGCAGTCCATTCCTTGTACATTTTGCAGAATATCAATTTATCCCTGATGTTTTTACTGGAGAGAAGTGGCTTCTTTGCTGGCCTTCCTGACATCACGACTTCCTCCAAAAGTCTTCACCTCACTGTGTGTGCACTCATACCTGCCTGCTGCCAATACTGAGAAAGCTATGCACTGGTGGTGCCTCGATCCCGCATTCTGGGGTATATGCAAATTGCCATCATAAAAACTGAGACAGCAGACTTTGTGAAAATAATATTTGTGTCATTCTCAAATTTTGGCCATGACTATATATTGTGATGACATTTTCTGTTACTGGTTTACTACTGTTAAATTTAGTTGCTCATATTGTCCTACTTACTATGTATTAGTCAAAGTGTACCCATCACTTGTACACAGAGAAGGCAGCCATTATGTGGTAATCATACCACCCAACTGTCCTGATTTTAGCGGGACAGTCCTGATTTAGGATTCTATCCCGCCCAGGGACATGTTTGTCCCATGGGTGGGAATGTTGGATGAAGGGTGCTATGTAAAGGGGAGTCTAGCACTTTACAGACCTCTGGTGGCATAGTCGACTTTGTACTAATCCCGCCTCCTTTTGTGCTTGCCCCGCCTACAGTTGATATGGTCCCGCCCACATGAGGCCACTTCCAGAAATTTTTCCAGGGTCACTTTAAGTTCCCAATCCGCCCCTGCCTAACACACACACACACACTAGTGTTAGTTTTGTCAGCAGCCAATGAACCTACTAGTATGTGTTTGGTGTGTGAGAGGAAACTGGAAACCCACACAAACATGGGGAGAACATACAAACTCTACACAGATAAATCACAGTGCTGTGAGACAGATGTCTAATCACTAAGCCCTTTTCTTCTGCTTACGCAGTTTATGCTAGAGATGTTCATTAACCCCCATGTTTTGGTTTTGGTATTGGTTTGGGATCTGGATTAACTTCATGTTTTGGCTTTGCCAAAACCACCCTCGCGTGTTTTGGTTGCGTTTTGGCTTTTGGATCATGTTTATTTTTCTAAAATCCCTATTTTTGTCACTCACCGGACTGTGAGTGCTTCTTCCCGGACATTTAGGAACCGTGGCCGTCCTCCATCCTGAGGGACTGCGCATGCGCAGCCCTTTCTATACCTCCAGTGTATGTTCCTTTAACTTAATTGGCAGATCAGGCAACCTCCCTATATTAAGCACCTGTGGTCATCACCACATTGCCTGATCTTGGAGTCTCATTCCCCATGAGTCTCTGAAGGTGTTCCTGTGTTTCCTTGTTTATTCAGCCCTGCTGATTCCTGTGGTTTCCAAACCACTTCTACCTCTGTGGTTTCCAAACCACTTCTGCTACTGTGGTTCCCATACCACTTCTACCATCTACTGAATCATCGTGACTGTGAGCTGATTCCTATCCGCTGCCTCCGTGCACTACAGTCTTCTAATCACTTCAACTCTACCATGTATCATTGGGACTGTTAGCTGATGCCTATCCGCTGCCTCCGTGCATTACAGGCTTCAACCACATCCACTCACCTGTTCATGATTGTGACTGCCAGCTGATTCCTATCCGCTGCCTCCGTGCACTACAGGCTTCAACCTGCAACTCGTCTGTGTTTCATCATCGTGACTGCTAGCTGATTCCTATCCGCTGCCTCCGTGCACTACAGTCTTCAACCTGCAACTCGTCTGTGTTTCATCATCGTGACTGCTAGCTGATTCCTATCCGCTGCCTCCGTGCACTACAGTCTTCAACCTGCAACCCGTCTGTGTTTCATCGTGACTGTTTGGCTGATTCCTATCCGCTGCCTCTGTGCGCTTCAGTCTTCAGTCCTTGTCAACGCTTCCGTGTTTCCTTGAGTCTGCCTCCACTATTGCTACCCGCTATTCTCCGTGATCAACAGTGCCTGTTCAACTCTGCTCTCCCGTGTCCCATCGTTACTGCACCTGCTGGTTGCTATTGGCTACCTCCGTGTTCCCGCAGAGACCCGCTGCTGCTACTCCTCAGCACTACTCATCCATCTACTGCTGATCCGCTCTCCACGCTTTCCTGTGTTCCCTGCTGGTCTACCTTCCCGTGCGCTGCACCTACTAGACCACCGCTTCACCCATCCAGGGACTTCGCATCCTGCCGGCCTCCTGCCGTTCAGGTATCTCTGCACTCCTGTCTGACTGCCTCCTGAACCACGGTATGCATACTTCTCATTGACTGTGCTGTGTATTGCATACCTTGCTGGACTGTGTTGGTTCTCCTCTGGAGTGTGCTATCCGCTGAGTCTATTGCCATCATTGACTGTGTTATCTATGCTGGACTACTTCAAGAGACTTTCTATATTGGCAGTATTGTTCAGTCATTTATACATTTATATTGTGCATATTACTGTGGTTCAAAGTCAAGGTGCCCGTGTATATATTGTGTTGCAGTCTCTCCCCGTGCACCTCCTCACATATATATTCAGTAGTACAACTTGCTAGTGGCAGACCACTGACTCCTGTTTACAGTTTCACCTGTTCCAGTATCCTCTCACATAGCAGTGGTACAACTTGCTAACGCAGACCACTGACTCCCCGGATATCTCCACTTGGATTCCATTCCTTCACTCAGACAGCGGTACAACTTGCTATCCGCAGACCGCTGACTCTCATCACCTCCTCGTTTCTGTTGGACATTCCTCCTCACTATAGCAGTGGTACAACTTGCTACCGCAGACCACTGACTACCTTCACGTGTCCTTTGTCCATACAGTTCCTCGTGTATTACTACCTCCATATTGCCAGTGCTGCTAGTCATAGACTTTCCTGAGCATCTCATCATCTGCTATTTCCTGTTCCGTGATCACCCTGCTACCAGAGTACCATATTACCACCTATACTGCTCTGGTAAGCCTATCACCTGGTGATCCCTGGGTAAAGACTCCTAGTGCCCGTGACAGTAAGATCAGGCCATGACAGACCCAGATACGGAACCTACTGCTAAAGAGATGCTGCAGCATCTGGTCAGTCGTGTGGAGCAACAGGATGCTCGCCAACAGCTGTTACTTCAATGTTACCAATCGTTAACCTCCCAAGGAACATCTGGACAGACTGTTACAGCTAATATTGAAGCTCCTGTGCTTGCCTCCGTTTCCCCAGTGCCATCCCAGGTGTCTACAGCTCCTACGCTTCACCTGCCTACTCCGTCAAAATATGACGGGGACCCCAAAACTTGTAGAGGTTTCCTTAACCAATGTTCAGTCCATTTTGAACTCCAACCTCAAAATTTTTCTACCCATCGTTCCAGAGTGGCCTATCTTATCTCATTGTTTTCTGGACAAGCCCTGGCTTGGGCCTCCCCTCTGTGGGAGAGAAACGATCCAATTCTACAAGATAGTGCCAAATTCATTTCCACGTTCCGAAGTGTGTTCGATGAACCAGGTCGTGTGACTTCCGCTGCTTCCAGCATTCTTCGTTTGCGACAAGGCTCCCATACAGTAGGACAGTATGTCATTCAATTTAGGATCCTAGCCTCTGAACTTCAGTGGAACACTGAAGCATTAGTTGCCGCCTTCTGGCAGGGGCTCTCCGATAAAATTAAAGATGCACTGACTACCCAAGAGCTTCCTTCGTCACTAGAAGATTTGATCTCTCTTTGCCATCGTGTAGACATGAGATTTCGTGAAAGAGAATCTGAGAAAACAACTTCTGCTAAAGCACCTCTTCGTTTAAACCCTCAATTTCGTCCAGTTTCACCTTCTGTGATTCCCATGGAGATAGGACGTTCCAAATTATCTTTAGAAGAGAGGAAACGAAGAGTAAAGAATAGACTCTGTATCTATTGTGCTGAGTCCACACATATGCTCAGTTCTTGCCCTAAGAAATCGGGAAATGCCAGGCCCTAACTAGTTCTGGAGAGGTGAAGTTAGGGTCCCTGGAGTCCTCTCCATTGTCTATGAAATCTAAAGTCTGCGCTTTCGATGTTACGATTTCCTTTGCTACTAAATCCTTTGAGTCACAGGCATTGATTGATTCCGGAGCAGCAGGAAATTTCATTTCTAAATCACTAGTGAATCAATGGTCCCTACCAGTGATCACTTTAAAAACACCCATTACTGTGACGGCTATAGATGGATCACGTCTCATCAATGGTCTCATCACCCAGAGTACGTCTCCAGTAACCCTTCAGATTGGTGTACTACACCATGAAGAAATTTCGTTTTTAATTCTTCCTGTTACGACAAGTCCGATTGTCTTAGGCCTTCCATGGCTTCAATGTCACTCTCCCCAGATTGACTGGCGCACCCCTCAAGTTACGTCTTGGGGGCCTGAATGTCACCATCGTTGTCTCTCTCAAGTTATTCCTCTTAAAGTACAGCAATCTTCCATCTCATCTTCCTCCCCGGGACTCCCTCCTCAGTATGCTTCATTTGCCGATGTGTTTGATAAAGCTCAGTCTGAACGTCTTCCTCCTCATCGTTCTTGGGATTGTCCGATCGACCTTCTACCTGGCAAGACTCCTCCCAGGGGTCGGGTCTATCCTCTCTCGTTACCTGAAACTCAAGCCACATCTGAGTACATACGGGAGAATCTCCAGCGTGGGTTCATTCGACCTTCCACCTCTCCCGCTGGAGCTGGGTTCTTCTTCGTCAAAAAGAAGGATGGATCATTACGCCCTTGTATAGATTTTCGTGGACTCAACGCCATTACTATCAAGAATCGGTATCCCATTCCGCTGATCACTGAGCTATTTGATCGCATCAAGGGAGCTCGGATATTTACTAAGTTGGATCTTCGTGGTGCCTACAATTTAATTAGAATCCGTTCCGGTGACGAATGGAAGACCGCGTTTAACACCAGAGATGGGCATTACGAATATTTAGTAATGCCCTTCGGGCTGTGTAATGCCCCCGCGGTTTTCCAGGGTTTCATCAATGAGATCTTTCGGGACTTATTATATGTATGTGTCGTTGTCTACCTGGACGACATATTGATCTTCTCACAGGACCTGCCTTCTCATCACCAACATGTGGCAGAGGTCCTCTCCAGACTACGGAAAAACTCATTGTTCTGTAAATTGGAAAAATGTTCATTCGAGTTACCCCAGATTCCATTCTTGGGGTATATAGTTTCCGGAGTTGGCCTGAAGATGGATCCAGACAAAGTAAATGCTGTACTACATTGGCCTCAGCCAACTACTCTTCGTGCCATCCAGCGTTTTTTAGGTTTTGCCAATTACTATAGACGCTTCATTCAAGACTTCTCATCCATTGCATCTCCCATTGTGGCCTTAACTCGGAAAGGGGCTAATACTAAGCAATGGTCATCTGAGGCTCTCCAAGCCTTTCAAATCCTCAAAGAGTCCTTCTCGTCTGCTCCCATTCTGCGACAACCTGATGTGACACTCCCCTTCTTCCTAGAAGTAGATGCCTCTAATGTGGGCTTAGGAGCTATTCTCTCCCAACGCTCGGAGCAACAAAAATTACATCCTTGTGCCTTCTACTCTCGGGGTCTTCTGCCCGCAGAGAAAAACTATACTATCGGGGACAAGGAGTTGCTGGCCATCAAAGCTGCATTAGAGGAATGGAGATACTTGTTGGAAGGAGCTCGCCATCCGGTGACGATCTTCACGGATCATAAGAACTTGTCATATTTGCAATCTGCTCAATGCTTGAACCCTCGTCAAGCAAGATGGTCTCTTTTCTTTTCCCGTTTTGAATTAATTATAACCTTCAAACCAGCTGCTAAGAACAAGAAAGCTGACGCTCTATCTCGAGCTTTTGTGACGTCCTCTGATGTAGAAGAGGTTCCCAACCATGCTATTCTAGACCCCAAATGTATTTCTCTGGCTGCTTCATCCACCAAAATGCTACCATTTGGGAAGACCCTCGTGCCTCCTACTCTGAGGAGGAAAATCCTTTCGTGGTTCCATGCCTCTCGTTTTTCTGGACACGCCGGTGAACATAAGACCTTTGAGATTCTCTCTCGTAGTTACTGGTGGCCTTCAATGAGGAGAGACGTCAAAGAGTTTATTGCTTCCTGTGATTTATGTTCTCAGTTCAAATCCTCCCGCAGAACTCCAGCAGGGTTGCTGCGACCACTACCCATTCCGTCCAAGCCTTGGACCCATATTAGTATGGATTTCGTTACTGATTTGCCACCAAGTAAGAATCACAATACTATTTGGGTAGTGGTAGACAGATTTTCGAAGATGGCTCATTTCGTCCCTCTGTCCGGTTTACCTTCCTCGTCTACTCTGGCTGAACATTTCATTAAAGAAATCTTCCGCATCCATGGATGTCCGTCTGAGATTGTGTCAGATAGAGGAGTACAATTCGTTTCCAGATTCTGGCGGGCCCTTTGTAAAACCTTGGGCATACGATTAGCACTCTCATCGTCTTACCATCCGCAATCTAACGGACAAACGGAACGAGTCAATCAAGATCTTGAGACTTTTATTAGGATGTTCTCTTCAGCCAACCAAGACAACTGGGTAGAATTGCTCCCTTGGGCTGAATTCGCCCATAACAACATGTACCATGAGTCATCATCCAAAACTCCATTCTTTGTGGTCTACGGTCACCATCCGTCTTTTCCGGAATTTCCTGCCCTCCCGCCCACCCAAGTTCCTGCTGTGGAGACTGCTTGTCAGACCTTCAAAAATATCTGGTCTCAGGTCAAAACCTGTTTAAAGAAGACATCTAACAAATATAAGTCTTTCGCAGATAAGAAGAGGCGGGCTATTCCACCACTAAAAATTGGAGATCGTGTCTGGTTATCTACCAAAAATATTCGTTTGAAGGTTCCATCTATGAAATTCGCCCCTCGTTTTATTGGTCCATATAGGATCATTCAAGTTATCAATCCAGTATGTGTTAAACTTCTTCTTCCTAGGAATCTTCGGATCTCCAATGCCTTCCATGTGTCCTTGCTCAAACCTCTCATCATCAACCGTTTCTCGACTCCTTCCTCAGCACCGCAGCCAGTTCAAGTTCATCAGGAGGAGGATTTCGAGATTACTGAGGTATTGGATGCAAAAATTTCGCGAGGAGTCCTCCGTTTCCTCGTTCATTGGAAGGGCTTTGGTCCTGAGGAGCGTTCATGGATCAAAGCTGAAGATCTTAATGCTCCTGCCCTTCTGAAGAAGTTTTATTCCAAAAATCCGGACAAGCCCGGTTCCAGGCGTTCTGTGCCCACCTTTAAAAGGGGGGGTACTGTCACTCACCGGACTGTGAGTGCTTCTTCCCGGACATTTAGGAACCGTGGCCGTCCTCCATCCTGAGGGACTGCGCATGCGCAGCCCTTTCTATACCTCCAGTGTATGTTCCTTTAACTTAATTGGCAGATCAGGCAACCTCCCTATATTAAGCACCTGTGGTCATCACCACATTGCCTGATCTTGGAGTCTCATTCCCCATGAGTCTCTGAAGGTGTTCCTGTGTTTCCTTGTTTATTCAGCCCTGCTGATTCCTGTGGTTTCCAAACCACTTCTACCTCTGTGGTTTCCAAACCACTTCTGCTACTGTGGTTCCCATACCACTTCTACCATCTACTGAATCATCGTGACTGTGAGCTGATTCCTATCCGCTGCCTCCGTGCACTACAGTCTTCTAATCACTTCAACTCTACCATGTATCATTGGGACTGTTAGCTGATGCCTATCCGCTGCCTCCGTGCATTACAGGCTTCAACCACATCCACTCACCTGTTCATGATTGTGACTGCCAGCTGATTCCTATCCGCTGCCTCCGTGCACTACAGGCTTCAACCTGCAACTCGTCTGTGTTTCATCATCGTGACTGCTAGCTGATTCCTATCCGCTGCCTCCGTGCACTACAGTCTTCAACCTGCAACTCGTCTGTGTTTCATCATCGTGACTGCTAGCTGATTCCTATCCGCTGCCTCCGTGCACTACAGTCTTCAACCTGCAACCCGTCTGTGTTTCATCGTGACTGTTTGGCTGATTCCTATCCGCTGCCTCTGTGCGCTTCAGTCTTCAGTCCTTGTCAACGCTTCCGTGTTTCCTTGAGTCTGCCTCCACTATTGCTACCCGCTATTCTCCGTGATCAACAGTGCCTGTTCAACTCTGCTCTCCCGTGTCCCATCGTTACTGCACCTGCTGGTTGCTATTGGCTACCTCCGTGTTCCCGCAGAGACCCGCTGCTGCTACTCCTCAGCACTACTCATCCATCTACTGCTGATCCGCTCTCCACGCTTTCCTGTGTTCCCTGCTGGTCTACCTTCCCGTGCGCTGCACCTACTAGACCACCGCTTCACCCATCCAGGGACTTCGCATCCTGCCGGCCTCCTGCCGTTCAGGTATCTCTGCACTCCTGTCTGACTGCCTCCTGAACCACGGTATGCATACTTCTCATTGACTGTGCTGTGTATTGCATACCTTGCTGGACTGTGTTGGTTCTCCTCTGGAGTGTGCTATCCGCTGAGTCTATTGCCATCATTGACTGTGTTATCTATGCTGGACTACTTCAAGAGACTTTCTATATTGGCAGTATTGTTCAGTCATTTATACATTTATATTGTGCATATTACTGTGGTTCAAAGTCAAGGTGCCCGTGTATATATTGTGTTGCAGTCTCTCCCCGTGCACCTCCTCACATATATATTCAGTAGTACAACTTGCTAGTGGCAGACCACTGACTCCTGTTTACAGTTTCACCTGTTCCAGTATCCTCTCACATAGCAGTGGTACAACTTGCTAACGCAGACCACTGACTCCCCGGATATCTCCACTTGGATTCCATTCCTTCACTCAGACAGCGGTACAACTTGCTATCCGCAGACCGCTGACTCTCATCACCTCCTCGTTTCTGTTGGACATTCCTCCTCACTATAGCAGTGGTACAACTTGCTACCGCAGACCACTGACTACCTTCACGTGTCCTTTGTCCATACAGTTCCTCGTGTATTACTACCTCCATATTGCCAGTGCTGCTAGTCATAGACTTTCCTGAGCATCTCATCATCTGCTATTTCCTGTTCCGTGATCACCCTGCTACCAGAGTACCATATTACCACCTATACTGCTCTGGTAAGCCTATCACCTGGTGATCCCTGGGTAAAGACTCCTAGTGCCCGTGACAATTTTGTTTGCTAAAATCACATAATGTGGCTCTTTTTTTATCCCTACATTATTATTAACCTCAATAACATTAATTTCCAATCATTTCCAGTCAATTTTTGTCAAGTGACAAGAACACTACTATGCCTCCTGTTTCTGTGTGAGCAATGGCACTGGAGACTGGAGAGTGACAAGAACACTGCTACCCCTCCTGTTTCTTTATGAGCAATGGCACTGAGCAATGGCACTGGAGACTGGAGAGAGACAATAACACTGCTAACTCTGTTTCTGTGTAAGCAATGGCACTGGAGACTGGAGAGTAACAAGATCACTACTACCCATTTCTGTGTGAGCAATGGTGCTGGATCTCATTGGGAGGGAGGTACTTTTGGAACCCAAAACCCGTGAGATCCAACAACACAACGATGACGTTTTGCCTCGATTCAGATCTGAGGACACGCAAAAGTAACGAGCCGGCTTGCGAGCCTACTCGGATTTCCTAAGTTCGGGTGGGCTCGGTTTTCAGAAAACTGAGCTGAGCATCTCTAGTTTAGGCATAGCCAAATTGCCTGTAGGCGCAGTTAAATAAACAGGAAGCGGGCTGCCGGTGTGGGAGTAACCAGCAAGGGATTTAGCCATCGCTTAAGAGAATGCTGGGCCATCCTCCAACCACTTCATCTTCAACACAATGACACAACAGTTAGGTTAGTCGGGACAAAGTCCTTAGTGAGTGAGACAGTCCCACTACAATAGAGAGTGTCTTTTCTATCTGTTTAATAAGGTTAATTGCTGCTTGGTTGGATCCTGGAATGTTGGGGCCCTATTTGGAAAATATACAATTCCCTTCCTGAAAAGCCAAGCAACTAACAAACATTCTAGGCATTAAATCAATAGCAGTCACATTTAACAAATAGGTCTATTTCTCCATGAATATTACATTATTAGCAATCCCATAGCATCAATAATTACCCTCAATATTACATCAATAGATCCCCCACACACACACAAACACACACTACATCAATACCCCTACAGGAATTAGCAATACCCTTCACATTATAGCAAAGCACCAATCTGCAAACTACAGCAATCCCCCTTCCCCATATTACAGCAATAAGCCCCACACATCACATTACAGCAATCAACTATGCTGCCCACCAGTGGGCAAAGTGGACCCGCATACAGAGGTATGCAATACCACTTCTGCTTTGATTGCAAAACTTTCAAATTTCATTTACTTACATTTTCCATACTACCACTTCTAAATTTCCTCTTCGACCACTGCTGTCCACACATTGCAGCAATAGCTTACACCCCTCGACATTACAGCAATTTGTTATACCGGCCCCTTATTACAGCAATACCCAACAGCCCCTCCACATTACAGGAATTCTCCCCAAGCACCTCCACATTACAGCAACATCTCCCAGCCCCTCCACATTACAGCAATACGCCACAGCTCCTCCACATTAGAACTATTTGTTTATACCAGTCCTACATTATAGCAATACCCCTCAACCCCTCCACATTACAGCAATACAAAATGCTGATAACCCAGTTCCCCAGCCCAAGGTATCCCACTATGGGACCGGCCCATCAGCAGATGCCCCCCTGCCCACCAGCCCTGCTGGTGGCAGGGGGGCACACATTCATGTAACATAGTAACATAGTAACATAGTTGATGAGGTTGAAAAAAGACACCAGTCCATCAAGTTCAACCTATTTTGGATCTCCTGCGATCCTGCACTTATATTTGAAATTAATCCAGAGTAGGCAACCGCCCATCTGTTTCAATTTTGAAAATCCCCTCAGACTCAATATTGCAATCCAATTTTTACCCTATATCCACTACTATCCTTTATTTTAAATTAACGGTCGTATCCCTGGATACACCTTTCCGCTAAAAATTTGTCTAACCCTTTCTTAAACATATCTATTGAATCTGCCATCACAACCTTCCCTGGCAATGAATTCCATATCTTGACTGCCCTTACTGTAAAGAACCCCTTCCTTTGCTGGTTGTGAAATTTCCTCTCCTCTAACCTTAGGGGATGACCACGTGTCCTGTGTATGGTCCTTGGGGTAAAAAGTTCCCATGAAAGCTCTCTGTATTGACCCCTAATGTATTTGTACATAGTAATCATATCTCCCCTTAGGCGCCTCTTTTCTAAAGTAAACATGCCTAAACTGGCTAACCTTTCCTCATAACTTAATGACTCCATACCCTTTATCAATTTTGTCGCCCTTCTCTGAACCCTTTCTAGTTCCAAATTATCTTTTTTATAGAGTGGTGCCCAGAACTGTACTGCATATTCAAGATGAGGTCTTACCAATGATTTATACAGTGGCAAAATTACACTGTCTTCCCTTGCATCTATGCCCCTTTTTATGCATGCCAATACTTTGTTTGCCCTTGCAGCTGCTGCTTGACATTGAGCACTATTGCTAAGTCTACTGTCTACGAGCACTCCCAAATCCTTTTCCATTATAGATTCTCCTAAATTAATTCCATTTAATTTATAGATTGCGTTCTTGTTTTTGATCCCTGAGTGCATAACCTTACATTTATCTGTGTTAAACCTCATATTCCATTTAGCCGCCCAATCCTCCAGTTTATTTAAGTCCCTCTGTAGAGAAGCTACATCTTGCTCTGATTTTATTACCTTACAGAGTTTAGTGTCATCTGCAAAAATAGAAACTTTACTCTCTAAACCATCACCAAGGTCATTAATAAATATATTAAAAAGGAGTGGTCCCAGCACGGAACCTTGAGGAACTCCACTTAAGACCTTTGACCAATTAGAAAATGTTCCATTTATCACAACTCTTTGTTCCCTATTCTCTAACCAGTTTTCGATCCAAGTACAAATTTTGATTTCTAGACCCAGTTCCCTTATTTTGCAAACCAACCTCTTGTGTGGCACTGTATCAAAGGCCTTTGCAAAATCTAAGTAGACCACATCTACTGTCCTGCCCTGGTCTAAGTTCCCACTAACTTCCTCGTAGAAACTAATTAGATTATTTTGACATGACCTATCCCTTACAAATCCATGTTGATTCCCACTAATAATTTTATTGCGTACCAAGTAATCCTGAATACTGTCCCTTAAAATACCTTCCAGTAGTTTCCCCACTATTGATGTCAGGCTTACAGGTCTATAATTCTCTGGTTGTGAACTCGTCCCCTTTTTAAACAACGGCACCACATCTGCTATTCGCCAATCCCTTGGTACTGAGCCTGATGAGATTGAATCTCTGAAAATTAAGAATAGCGGTCTAGCTATTTCTGAGTTTAATTCCATAAGGACCCTTGTGTGTATGCCATCTGGACCTGGAGCTTTATTTATCTTAATATTCTTCAGTCGCCTTTGGACTTCTTCCTCTGACAACCAAGTATTAATTAATGGCATGGTTTCATTTCCATTTTTATGTATTACTCCTGCCATTTGTTCCTCTCTGGTAAATACTGAAGAAAAGAACGTGTTTAATATCTCTGCTTTTTCCTTAGTATCATTTATCAATTCACCCATCTCACTTCTTAGTGGTCCTATATTATCTTTTTTAATCCTTTTGCCATTTATATACTTAAAAAACTTTTTGGGGTTTGTCTTACTTTCTTTTGCAACGTGCCTTTCATTTTCTAATTTAGCCAATCTAATTTCCTTTTTGCATGTTTTATTACATTCCTTGTACCTATGGAAGGACTCCTCTGACCCTTCAGACTTAAACAATTTAAATGCACGCTTCTTCCTTTGCATTTCTTCCCTTACCTTTTTATTTAGCCACATTGGTTTAGACTTAATTCTTTTACATTTATTTCCCATGGGAATGAACTTATACGTGTATGTTTCCAACAACATTTTAAAGACAGCCCACATTTCTTCCGTATTTTTTCCTTCAAAGGCTTTGTCCCAGTCTATGCTCTTTATAGACTCCTTTAGCATATTAAAATTTGCCTTTTTAAAGTTTAAAGTCCTAGTTGATCCCTTATACTGTTGTTTCTGGAAACTAATTTCAAATGAGACCATATTATGATCACTGTTTCCCAAGTGCTCCTTTACTTGAATATTTGATATTACGTCTACATTGTTTGTTATTACTAGGTCCAGTATAGTCCGGTTCCTAGTTGGTTCCTCAACTAATTGGGACATGTAATGGTCTTTTAGCGTGCTCAGAAACCTATTTCCCCTAGCTGTACCGCAGGTCTCAGTACTCCAATCAATGTCCGGATAATTAAAATCCCCCATAATTAAAATTTGACCTAGTTGTGTAGCCTTTTCAATTTGCTGTAGAAGTTGGGCTTCCTCAATCGTACTAATATCTGGCGGTTTATAGCATATCCCTATCAGAAACTTCTCTGAACTTTTTCCTCCGCTGGATATTTCTACCCATAATGCCTCTATATTATCACCAATATTCTTGTATATAACTTCCTGAATACTTGGTTTTAATTCTGGCTTAATATAAAGACATACTCCTCCTCCCCTTTTATTTACCCTATCCCTCCTGAAGAGAGAATAGCCTTCCAAGTTGACTGCCCAGTCATGTGTATCATCCCACCAGGTCTCAGTAATACCTATAATATCATACTGCTCATTCATTGCTACTAGTTCTAACTCCCCCATTTTACCTGTCAGGCTTCTTGCATTTGCAAGCATACACTTAAGTCTATTGCCTCCCTTAGGTATTTCTTTTTGCTTTAAAAAGGGCCGCTCCTTATCGGCTATGCTTCCCTTTCCCCCCTCTCCACCCCCTTTACTCTTGTTAAATTCCTCCTTACTACTCTCAATGTCTATCCCATAAATACTTGCTTGCCCCTCCCCCCCGGAGGGGGGATAGTGATGATGCCAATCATCACTATCAGTTGGAACTTACACCTGCCCTGTAGCTGGTACAAATGATAAATCTAAAACCAAGCATACTTAAGAGAAACCCTGACCTTGAATCATCCACATCTGTGTTGACACTAGAGATGGGCGGGCTCGATTTCCCGAAAACCAAGCCCACCTGAACTAAGGGGATCCGAGTATCGAGCCACTTTCGCGCCAATTCGGAATCCAAATCAAGGTAAACGTCATTGTGACGTCGTCGGATCTCGCGAGTTTTGGAATGTATAAATACCGTCATCCACGGCGATCTACCGCCATTTGAGAGAGGGTTACAGAAGGGTAGGATAGATTGAGAAAGAGAGTAGGTGTAGTGTACAAAAAGTGTATGGTGTTATATACACCCAAAGACAAGGTGCTGGGATCTAGATGAGAGAAGGGAGGTAGATGATGCTGGACTGCTTGTTGTTATTTTTTTAACCTAAGTTTCTGATTTTCCCAACAGCTTTCCATGAACTCGCTTCAAATGCCGTAACATGGATGAGAATCCTAGATGGTTAAGGTCCCTACCTCTACTTAATGTGGCTTTAAAAATGCTACAATTGGCTAGACAACTGTTGTCAGGATTTGTGTAAAAATAATTCCACACATAAGCGGTGGATTTTTGGTCTTATGCCCAGGCATGACAATGGCCTTTCTCTTATCACTAGCAAGAATTGCTGCAATCTTTGTTTGAAAGCGAATGAAAATCATATTGTGACCTGTGAGGTGGTCAAAATTAACTGCAAATGACTTGAAATTAGTGTTAGTGAGGTTAATAATAATGTAGGATCAGAAAAAGAGCAAAATTATGTGATTTTAGCATATTTTAGCAATTTTTCTAAAAAAAATACAGATCTGAAACCAAAACACGCAAGGGCAGTTTTGGCAAAACCAAAACCCGAAGGTAATCCAGATCCAAAACCAAAACACGGGGTCAGTGAGCATCTCTAGTTGACACAAACTTAGCCCTGGGCAGGGTCGGATTAACCCTAGGGCTAATTGGGCTACAGCCCAGGGGCCTCGGGCATCCAGGGGGCCCTTGAAAGTGCTCAGCAGCATTATTGATCGGTCGGGGGCGGGGGCGCCCTAGGGGGAGCAGCATTGACACAATTAACCAGGATTTAAAAAAATAATACAAAGATAATTGTCCTACCTAAACTGTCAGTGCTGCCTCCTCCGTGATCGCATGTGAGATAATCACATGATCACACTTACTTCACTGATAGGGTAGCTAACAGCATGGGATGTGCTGTAGGCTGCCTGTCAAGAAGACAGAAATGCCAGAGAGAAGAGGAGCAGAAGATTTCAAGGAAAGTTCTATTTGTTAAACATCAGGAGGGGGGGGTGATTAACTGGAAACTGCTTGATGGTTGAGGGGAGGGGGGTTAAGGAAGAAGCTGGGGGGGTTAATGAAGTGACTGGGAAGGGTTAATGAAGTGACTGGGGGGATAAGGAAGTGACTGGGAGGGGGGAGGTTAATGATTTGATTGGGGGGGGTTAATGAAGTGACTGGGAGGGTGTTAATGAAGTAACTGAGGGGGGTTAATAAAGTGACTGGGAGGGTTAATGAAGTGACTAAGGGGGGTTAATGATATGACTGAGGGGGGTTAATCAGAGCAATAACCAGGCAGGTGCGGGTGGTGCCGTCACCCAGGGCGCTGTCCCAAGGGGGCGCAGTGTCTGCCCACTACTGCCTCTGTGAGGAGACTGAAAAATAAAGAAAATAACAGACCTCAGAATCAGACTGCCGGCGGCCCCGCGCATTCAAAATGGCGGCAGGCAACCGGCTTCACCCCTTTCTGAACTCTGCCCTCTGCCCCTCAGCATCTGATGTCATGACGTTGCTAGACAGCAGAGGAGCAGAGAAGCAGAGAAGAGCCAGGCACCGACTGCTGGACAGGAAGAAAGATGAAAAAGGTAAGCTTCAAAAGGGGGGGAGGGGGATGTGTGCTGCTATTATGGAGGGGGGAATATATGCTGCTATTATGGAAGGAGAGGGGAATGTCTGCTGCTATTATGGAGGGGAGGGATGTGTGCTGCTATTATGGTGAGGGGGCATGAGGGAAGGGGGTTATGCTGCCATAATGTGTGAGGAAAGGGAGGATGTATTAATAGAATGTGTGATATGAGGGTAGGGTGGTTGGGTGTCTTAATACATGGGTAGGAGGTAGGCTATTAATTTAAAGGTGATGTTTAGGTGGGGGCTAATTATTTAATGGGTACTATTTTATTTGTGGGTGCTGGTGAGTCAATTTAATTTATTGATGGGGCTTTTTAATTTAATAGTGGGGTCTATTAATTTAAGGTGAGGTGACGGGACCTTTAATTTAATGCTGCGGTGGTTTGGGGCTATTAATTAACTGTGGGGCTATTTATTATTTGTGAATATAAATTATTTAATTCCGGGGATGATTGTAGGGAATGGTTATATTTATTAAATGTAAATGCTATTTAATTTATTGCTGGGGCTGTTTGGAGGGAGGGAAATATGTTTATTTATTAAATAGGAATACTATTATTTTAATGTTGGGGCTAATTATTAGTTTTTTAAATTTCATGCACCAATGTGTTTTTCAAAATAGGCCCCCAACATTCCAGGATCCAGATACTTCCTCTGCACTGAGGCCATGTTGTGCTTTCCACAAACTGAGCACGGACACACAGGTACAGATACTGGGCATACATGCACTGGTACATACACTGGACACACATACAGGGACAGACACTCTGGGCACACACATATACAGTCTTTTGATGAGACTGAAGAAGATAATGAGGGGGTTTAATGAATATGAAATTAAATTAATTTATGATGTGGAGATTAATGATTAAACTGGATGAGGGAGTTAATGTTGATAGGGGTTTTATGATGATCCTTGAGTTAACAATTTTGAAGAGGGATTCATTCATGATTAGGGGAGTGGTATTGTGAGGCAGTCAAAAAAAATGCTCTTTGTATTATATGGGGTCACTAGAATGGTATCTGTATTGCAGTCACAAGAATGCTCTCTGTATTGTATGGCGGTCATAGAAATGCTCTCTGTATGGTATGGTGGACACTAGGATGCTCTTTATATTGTATGTGTGTGTATATGTATATATATATATATATATATATATATATATATTTATATATATATACAAGTTAACCCATGCATGATACTCATGCATTCTAGTCAAATCAAGCTACTTAAGGTTTTAAAAAGGTTCTTGTCATGCATTTGGGCCATAGCCCAGGCCTCCTCAGGGGAAGAGCATTACTTCCCGACGTAAGCGCCCTTTTTTAACGTGGTTTTGTCCACATGTCACCACCTCATCATTCTTCTCCATCACCTCATCCTTCATTTTCATCGCCACATCTATCCAGATGTCTATCCAGACACAGGGATCTCTCTCAGCGGTCCTGAGTATCACACTCCTCTCACTCTGTCACCCCCGGCAACCACCAACCACTCCCAACTGTCACTTCTCCTTCAAGAAATATATATATATATTTTTTAAATCTTTATAAACACTTTTAACAATTAACAAATTAAATTAACAAATTAAAAACATCTTAGTATACCAAATTTCAGCCCTTTCTGAATTTTGTTTTCCACACACACTAAGAATTTAGTAGGTCAGTGTATAACTCCGCCCAGCAGGTGGCGCTGCAGCTTGGTTTTATTTTTTCCACACACACACACACACACACACACACACAGACAGACTAACTCACGCCACTAAGCATTTATATTATAGATATTTATTTATTTAGTGTGATGGTGATAAGGGGGCACAGTGTGATAAAAATGGATCCATGGCACAGTGTGATAAAGGGGAAACTGTGATGGAGGGCACATTGTGATGAAGGGGCAGTGTGATACAAATGGTACCATTACAATTATGTTTCAATTTGTTTAAATGAGTTTTATTTCAATAACCAATTCATTTTTTAATACAGCTAGCATGTGATAGCTGCATTTAAAGTACTTTGATTCTATGGAGGCTCATTACATAAAGATCCTTACAAAGCCAGAACGTGAAGAATAGGGAGGGAGCGGGTTTCAGTGCGATCTAGAACTTGTAAAGCACTACCCACGCCCCCACAGTAGGTTGACCACGCCCACTCAACGATTGTCACTCCCACTTAGATGGGGGTGTCGGTGCCCTGTCTTGCCCAGGGCAGTAAAATGTCTAGTTACGGCACTGGGGTTAATGAATTGGCTGGGAGGGGTTAATGAAGTGACTGAGGGTTAATGAAGTGACTGAGGGGGTGGTGACTGAGGGGGGTTAATGATGTGACTGAGGGAGGGTTAATGATTTGACTGAGGGGGGGTTAATTAAGTGACCTGGGGGGGTTAATGAAGTGCCTGAGAGGGGGAAGGGGTTAATGAAGTCACCTGGGAGGGGTTAATGAAGTTACTGAGGGGGGATAATGAATTGACCTGGGGGGTGGGGGTGACAAATTGGCTAAGGAGGGTTAATGAATTGATTGGGGGGGTGAGCAAATGAGTGGTTGGGTGGGTGATGAACTGGATGCTGGGGGTCATAAACCTTCTGGCGGGGGTTGATAAAAATGGCTGGGGGGATGTAGTGGCTGCCAGGGGGAGCTGATGAAATAGCTTGTGGGGGACCTGATCTCTGTATTGTGTGGCAGTGACTAGAATGCTAAATACTAGGCAGTCATTGCAGGTACATGCTAGTTTATGATTGTAAATAATTTTCATATATTTTATTGTCTATGTCTGTACTAGGGGGTAGTTTTATATGGTTATAATGGAATGTTGTGTTTGAAACATTCAGGGTTTGTTAAAATTTTGCACTATTTTAAATACCGGACTCCAAGATTCCAGAAGCCAGTCAACTGACAATGCTCCACGAACAAGTAAAAGAGAATATCAGGTAGTTTACGCTGCAAGATCAGGTAAGAGATGAAGTTTATTAATATTTTACAATTTTGTATATATGTGTGTGTATATATATATATATATATATATATATGTATATATATATATATATATATATAATTACACACACACTGGTGTTGGGAGGTGGGGTGAGGAGCGGCAAGGTGGGAGGGAGGGGGCGGCAACCGGTATATTAGCCTAGGGTGGCTGTGACCCTTAATCAGGCCCTGGGGAAGAGCTACAGGAGTGGTGTAATTGCTGCAAATGGAGGATTATTTGATGAATGTCTGATGAATAGAACAGTTATATGAAATAAAAATAGTAAGTTATGACATAGTCAGTGTATTGACTATAATTGCAGGTCAGTTTAATTGTATACATTCTTTATAAAAACTGTTTTTTCACACTATTGTAAATAAATAGGCCTACTGGCCAAGTTCCTAGTGAACCCAATGGCCAATCCACCCCTGCCTGAGTATGTGTTGTAGAGAGTTTAGACTGTAAACTCCAATGATGCCCTTCAGCCTGCCCACCTCTAATTCTATGTGGCTTTTCTACAAATACAGGTCTGTTTGCAGCACATAAAACACATACCTCCCAACTGTCCTGATTCATGTAGAACAGTCCTGATATGAGGGGACAATCCCTTTGTCCCAATTATTGCCGTGCTTACCAGTGGCATTGATTGGGTGTTCTTAAGGAAGGGGAATGGAGCTGAGAGTGGTCCAGCACTTCCGAAGTGACCATGATCCAGGTGGCAATACCACGTCCTCTTACCTCTTGAGAAGTAGAAATTTTGAGAGGTATGAAAACATCCCTTCTTTATGGCTGCCTCTGGTAGTGAAAGTGTTATTGAAAGTAATGTGAAACACAAACTCAAGCTTCCTCTTTACACTTAAAGCTACAATATGTCATGTGGAGATATGATTTCTACAATCTGTGTTTGTGTACGACTGTCAGCTGGAAGTAATTCACTAGGCCACATTGTCACATACTTTCCCAATCAGAATAGGAACAGTGGGAATAATTTAAATGTTCATTCTGGAATCCACAGACTGTTCCCATGGTTTAAAGGCTGGAAATGATTCATCCCCAAAGATTATATTTAGAATGTAGATCATAATGCTAGAACATAATGCTATGTAAATATGGACATGGGAATTTCACTCCATAAGTAAACTTATTTGAAGGTTTAAAATGTTGTAGTCCAGGAGAGACATGACTACACTTGCACATGCATACATAAACATGCATAAACATGCATGGTTACACAAATGTGCATATATACACACAGAAATGTATACACGCACACGCATATACTGACACACAGGTATATGCACACACAGAGAAGCACATTCATACACAGAGAAACACATGCATACACACAAGCATACATATTAATGCACAGACACACATCCATATATACAGGCATATAGATGTGCATAGATACACAAACACTCACATGGATACACGCACTCAGACACATACATATAGACATACAGATACATACACAGACAGGCACACATATAAGTAGAAACACGCATGCATACACACAAACAAACACTCATGCACGCACAAATACAGACATACATGCATGTTTACACAGAAAACACATGAATACATACTTACAAACCATAGAGAAACACATTCATATACATACTCAAACATATATACACACATGCACACACATAAAACACACATGCATACAGAGACATACATGCATACACTTACATACATGACCTGTGTGTTCTCTAGTTTACATCTGCTTCCTTCTCTCTTCTACTCTCTCTCTCTCTCTCTCTCTCTTTCTCTGTGCGTGTGTGTAACAAATACTTACCTCTGTCTGCTTTGGCTCCAACCATCACTTTTCCTTCTGCACAGTTGTTTCTCAGAGTCTAAGTCCTCAGATCTGCACAGGACAACATTTTATGATGACAGGAAGTATATGCATATATATATGTGTGTGTTTGTACATGGGCAGCACGGTGGCTTAATGGTTAGCACTTCTGCCTCACAGCACTGTGGTCATGAGTTCGATTCCCGAACAAGTCCTTATCTGTGTGGAGTTTGTATGTTCTCCCCGTGTTTGTGTAGGTTTCCTCCCACAATTCAGTCTGTGTATGTGCATGTATGTTAAGGACTTTAGACTGTAAGCTCCAATGGGGCAGGGACTGATGTGAGTGAGTTCTCTGTACAGCACTGCGGAAATAGTGGCGCTATATGAATAGATAATGATGATGGGCCCCAGTGTAGGCCAGTCTAGTACCGACATAATTAGTAAATATGGACTTTGACATTAATAACCAGCGCTTAATACATAGAGCCTATTTTTGCAACATCAAAGTCTTTTTATTTTGTTTGCATCAACACTTTTTTATACTATTTACCTAGATATAATTACCATTCACACCATGCAGCAGGGATATTTTTGTTTAATAAATACTAAGGGGAGATTTCAATTGGATGCGTTACTCGTGAAAGTAATGCGGCCTGCGCACTATTACCGATAGAACGGTAATTTTAATGCAGAATATCTTCTAGCAACTCTCAATGTTGAAATTACCGCCCTAATGGTAATAATGTGCACTATTACCATAGTAACGGTAATAGTGCGCAAGCCGCGTTACTTTCACGAGTAATGCGGCCAATTGAATTCCCCTCTAAATGTACAGAATTCGTATCCAGAAATGTAGTGCCTGGGGCAAAAGAGAAAACTGACACCTCAAGTTTAACCAAATTAACTTTGCGCCCTCGGCAGTTGCCCTTCTCGTATGAGCATAGTTATGGCCCAGGCAGGATTTATATTGTCTTTAAACAACATTTTGTTTACGTGTTCAGCCCTTGGTTTTACAAAAATAAATCTATCCTGGGATGTTTTTCTTCTAAATACAACACCCTCAAATACAGTTTACCCTGAAAATATCCATCAACTCTTTCCAACAATTGTGTAAATTGGTGGGATTTAGACACACCTGCACAGACCCAGGAGGATTTCAGAGCTGCAGTTTGGAAGTTTTGAGATTGATAAATGACCTCCACTGTGTTATCATAATCACTGCAGAATTGAATTTCTTTGACAGTATGTGCCCATGTGACTAATGCATGTGCTGTTGGAATGCAAATACTTATCTCATATATACACTCAAAGTAACACAGTCATCAAGCAAAAGGTGTAATGAGACATAACAGACAGGAGAAGTAAAGCAACAGATGACATCAGTAAAGTACAATTCACCAATGATTAACACAGATGCCATAATAGATGGAGTATTACCAAATATAAGAAATACAACAAAGAAAAACATATGTTAAATACTCCAATGATTATGGCGATATATAATACATTAAAAATTCCTGTGTCATATTTTGTCATCCAGGTAACTACTACTATATTATCATCATCATTACCATCAACATGGGCTATGGCTGCGCCTCTTTACACATGACATTTTTGGGAGAATTCAACCATGAGACACTTTGCGGCGGAGATTTTTACCGTAATTGCTTCAGTCTCCTGCTTCAGAGCCGGGAAGGATTCATATCATCCTGACACAAGCCACCGACAGCAAATTATGGATTTCAGTTTTAAAAAACACACACAATACGTTCATTTTGCGTGATTAATGAAAATGGCACTAAATGTTCATTGAAGTAGGCTTGGCTTGATGATGCAATTTGTGTCATCAAGGAATGACCCTGCATGTACCCTTATACATACTGTCACCCACCACTGGATCAATCTCCCTCAGTCTATCAGACTCTCTCCTAGCCAGTATAGCTTCAAAATGTCATTGAAAACCCACCTGTCTATAAAAGCCTACCAGTCCTCCACTTAACCATTTCACCATGTAGTATCATCCTCTTTCATTCTCCTCATCCACTTCATCTTCCATCTCTCCTACTCTTGCTTCTTGCCTTCATATGCCCTTACATTGGTTCAACACCATGTGTCAACCGTTTGCTTCTTTCCCTTTAGATTGTAAGCTCTAGTGAGCAGGGTCCTCTTCCCTCCTATTCTCATTACCTATATCTTTTGATTCAATCCTCAATTGTCTTTGCCCCTCTTTCAGTGGCTCTAAAGCTGTTAGTTGCACCCACGCTAATGGGCACAGGTTTCAGCATGCGCTGAATAAACCCCATGTACCCCAGTAGCTGTGTTCAGAGGTGTAATGTTATTTGTTTACTGTATTGTACTGTTATACCATGTACTATCTTGTTGTTTGTCCTCTGTACCGCGCTGCAGACCTCATGTGTCACCCTATAAATAAACATTAATAACAATAATAATAAGTAGCTTGAGTCTAGTTCATCACACTGTGTGGCACTGTGTATCACCAGCTATATTCTAATCTCTTTAATTCTATTCCAGTTAATTCTATTCCACTCTGTTTAATAATTGGTCATATAGTCAGTACAACTGATTAAAGTCATGTTGTTTGCGAGATTAATATTGCTTCTTATCAGTGAGCTTTGTTTACTGACAGACAACCAGGTTTGGTTTGTGTGACTAGCTGTGACTGGTAGAGACAGACAGAACTGTAGGGATAAATGATTGGTACATCGTGTTGTTCCTCACAGATAGTAATGTGATTGACTGTTCTTCAACTTATTGAGTCATTGTTTTATTGATGCTGCTGTTGTTTCAAATTAATCTACTTGACGTTATCCTACAATTTATATTGTTGTGCATTGCAAACTATTTGAACTCTACCATTGGTTAAATTCATACCTACCCTATTGCCTTTTCCCCCTTAACAAACACACACAGTGGTTTTTACTTCTATGCTGTGTCATATATTTCCTGAGAGGTCTTGGTGTCTTTACATGCAGGGCCATCTTATCAACATTTTGGGCCCCAGGGCAAAGCAGTGCATCGGGGCCCCTATATATATATATATATATATATATATATATATATAAAAATATATATATATTATATATATGGACCCTGCAGCCCAGGGGAGCCCGTCGGAGGCAGCAAAAAAACCAAAAACCTGAAGAAAAAGAAGAAAATACTTACCTTGCGGTCAGCTGGCGATCCGGCTCCCTCCATGGTCTCCTCCTCCGTCACGCTCCGCAATGGATGTCGGGCGGGCGTGATGACGTCACGCCCGACATGCACTACGAGCGCCGTATGGAGGAGGAGACCAGGGAGGGAGCCGGATCGCCAGCTGACCGCAGGGTAAGTATTTTCTTCTTTTTCTTCAGGTTTTTTTTTTTTTTGCTGCCTCCAACGGGTCCCGCAGGGCTGCAGGGCCCCCGGGCACCTGCCTATTGTGCCCAATGGGAAAGACGACCCTGTTTTCATGCTTTAGGATGTATACTCTCACAAGCAGGGTCCTCATTCCTTGTGTTCTCCTTCTACCATTCTAGCACCCTATGTACTTTCAGGCCTGCTTACCTAGCCCTGTTTTCTTGAGCCCAAATCTACTTCACATAGCACATTACCATCCCTCTCCCTCAATGTCCCATAAATTACTTGATCTGCATTACTAAGTTATCTTTCTGTAATATGTTTAATTGTCCTGTCTGTTCTATGTATTATTTTGTTTTTATATTATGTAATGTGTTATGGATCATTGCTGTTTATGTACTGTATACTACTTTAAATGTCATGTACAGCGCTGAGGACGATTTGTCATGCCTTATAAAAAAATGATAATAATAATAATAGTAACTATAATACAAGAAGGTCTCCCAAGTTGTCCCCTGGTAAAGGAAACTCCTCACAAGACTGCAGAAGAAGACTTGAGTGGAGACACTGCGCCTTCAACAAAGAGTGAGTAAAACACACACCGCACATCTGCACAATACCATTGAGTCTGATTGGGGTTGGTGTTACACGAATATGACATTCCATACTTGTATATTATTATTTATTATTTCAATAAAATTTTTGTAGTATAGCGCCAGCATACTACAAAGCACTTGGCAATTTGGAACAAGCTTAGTAATGAAACAAAAGCTGGAGGTTAAGTGTCACAGATTTCATATTGGTCCAGCCAGATTGCAATAGGATAAGTGTTTAGTAGGTCATACAGCATGTTGGTTTGTATATCAGAAGGTTGTTTGCATATAGAAAGAGAATAACTGAAAGTTTTGTGTGAACTGTGTAGAGGGATGGCAATCTGGTAGAATAAGTTGTTAAAAGGTGGTTCCGGAATTTGATAAGCTTGCCTGAAGATGTGACTTTTCATGAAATGTATGAATGTTTGGAGACTAGGGGAAAGGGAGGGAAATCACAGTGTGGGCGCAGCTAGAAAAAAGACCTGTTGCCAGTAATGGGAGTAAGTAATGAGTGTGAAAATGAGGTGCATATTTGCACTAACATATATCTCTGCACCAGTGGCGGAGCTACCATTTGTGCAGCAGGTGCGGTGCACCAAGGCCCATGAAGATAATGGGGCCCGCTGCACGGGGAACTAGCAAGCTATGGACCCCGTTTCCCTCCTTCCTGCCATGGGGCCCACAGCTTGCTAGATCCACCTCTGTTCTCCACTTGTCTCAATATATCTCCCAACTCTAGTTTATCATAGTTGGGTTTTCCCACACTGGCAACTAGCGTGTAGCATGTTCTTTTACGTTTGCTTGTTTTGTTTTTTTGTGGGTGGGGTGTTATTGTTTATATTTGAATTATCACTTACAAAGAAAAAGAAAGAAGGAAATCATATTTTATTTTTATTTTTGACTGTGACAGATCCAGAAAAAATAAAATAAGATTTGTTTTAATTTAATTTAATAAAGCTGTGAACAATGGAGTTGGGGAGACTTTTATTCAATTAAAGTGTATTTTAAAACAGTGTTTCTTTTATTTACATTTTTCATTTAATAAGCAGGTACTTCATGAACCCCTATCCATTGTTGCATTCCCTTGATAAACGTAGCAATCTTATATTAAATTGTATCTGTTTGATAAGCCCTTAAGCTGCAGAATTTCTGACCTATAATATTTCCTAATGTAATGGCTATTACACGTTACTAAGCAATAGCAAATAATGCTCACTAGAATGTCATGATTTCTTGTTATATAAACTGTTTTGCAAATAATGCTGTAAATTAATTTACACTGTACCTTTGATTACATAATAACTTATTGTATGACTCTCCTCACTTTCATATCCTATGCATATCAAAGCACAAGTGATGAATCAGAACTCAACAGTAAAAAGCAATGACATCAGAATTTTCCATTTATACAGAAATTATTTACAGCTGTTAGCACATATATTAACACCACTTGTCTATTATATATCAATATAACAAGTGACCGATGAGTAAAATGAGCGGGTAAAAAGAGAAAGCTGTAGGCAATGTGCTTTAATACAGGTCACAGAAATCCAAGGTGACTTTCTATCTGTAACAATTTACATAAGGGGGTGCATTATGCCCCTGTAAGAAAGATTACCAGCTTACCACATGGTTGTGCAAAGTTGAAGGCAGCAAGGAGAGATATGAAAATAAAGCTTGGTTGGAGAGGGTAACAGTCAGGAGAATGTTTAGGGGTATATTCAATTCTAAGTGAAGTGCTGCCAGAGGTTCACATAATAGTCTGCAGTACTGTTCTTCCTGAAAACTCTGTTAATTTTTTATTGCACCTTATACCATAATAATCAGAAGTGGGTGCAGGAGCACATTTTGCGGTTAATTGAATTCCTCCATTAGAGTTTAAAAGGAGGCTTGGTTGGTGAGGGTCGGCCTGTGATATTGAACTGGTTGTCAGATGTATAGAGAGGGGAACATTGGATAGTTCGATGTAGGGATCACCAGTGTTATTGTTATTGTGATTTAATGTTTATGTACAGTCTGCATTCTGGAAATAAACAGACAAAAGGATTCACAAAAGGCATTGCCAGTGCAGTTATTAGAGTGCTGTCCTATATTTTATAATACACACACTGCCAGAGCAGTTATTAGAGTGCGGTCCTATACTTTATAATACACACATTGCCAGAGCAGTTATTAGAGTGCTGTCCTATACTTTATAATACACACACTGCCAAAACAGTTATTAGAGTGCTGTCCCATACTTTATAATACACACTGCCAGAGCAGTTATTAGAGTGCTGTCCTATACTTTATAATACACACACTGCCAGAGCAGTTATTAGAGTGCTGTCCTATACTTTATAATACACACACTGCCAGAGCAGTTATTAGAGTGCTGTCCTATACTTTATAATACACAATTTTTACTAATGAACACTGAAGTGATGAAATCAGAACTCACTAATTATAACACTGGTCAACACTCACTATATTGCCAATCATAATAGAGTGATTTTGAGGTACCTTTCTGGTGCTGATTCCGAATATGACATCGGATTTGCTAGATTGGCTCTAATTTTTTTAGATACTTAGTACCCTATTGAAAAGCATAAAATGCAAAAAATTTCATGTCAGGCAAATTCAACTTACAAATTGCATTGAAATTGTCTGAAATCATACAAAAGTAAAAACATGAAATGCATGATGGCATTATATTATTCTGTACGATTTTCTTTTATGTGAGTTATCAAGACAATCACGTTGGAGGCTCCAGCAATAGTCTTCCATCATGTGTCTGTCTCATCTACCTTGATACCTTTCCACTATCACCTTTATATATTTATGAAACCTTTCCCCCTTTTTCTCACTAAATTCACCAAGATTATCTGGAAATATGTGTAAGTGGCTATGGAGAAACTGTACCTTTCTATGCTCAAATCAGTACTCACATTTTTAAAGTTTGTGGGCATGTTTTCCACCAGTTGTTTATAATTGTCTGCTTTGTGGTTACCCAAGAAGTTCTTGACAACCGAGGCATAACTGAAGGTAGAAGCTTCAACACCATTCAAAAAATTCTGTGAAACTATAATCCGTGATAAATTTACGAATTTGAGGGGCATCAAAGATTCCAGCTTTTCGTTTTTCCATACTTAATCCAAGGAACGATCTACAATCGTATGTGAAGCAATCACCATCTTTGTGCAAGGCATTAACAAATTGTTTCAGTTGTCCCAACTCTATATGGAGTGGTGGGAGAATGATTTTTTTTTCCTGTCGACCAATTGACTTTAATCTTACTTGAAGCACTCTGCAATTACAAATTCATAACAATCACAGTAGAAGTATAGTACTGCTTCTTCTGGTGAGGGGGTCATATCAATATTATGAACCTTATTTTCCAAATTTAACACCTTCTTGCCATACAGGTTGTATCAGTGGAAAGTTCCAAAATATATGAATGATATTTCCCATTTCGCTGTAGTTACAGCAGCAGAATTTGGATTGGTTGGGTCACATTTTGTGTAGTCTATTGGAGGTAAGGTAGATTCTATTTAGGAGTTTAGAATGCTTTTCTGAGTGATTTAAACAATTAGACATTTGATGAGAAGTGCTGGAAATCTTTTTCCCATTGTGCATAGGTGATTGTTTTGTTTAGGCCTTCCTCCCATCTAAGCTGTGGGGGGAATGGGGGGGGGGGGTGGTAATTGGTTGTAATAATTATTGATACCAGAAAGTAATTCCTCCTTTCCCACTACTCTTGGTAAGTCTAAAAAAAACTGGCTCTGGTGGTACGTGAATGAGACCCTGGGATTTTACAATTCTGGTGACCCAATGCCTAATTTATAGGTACTTGTAAGTCAGTATTGAGTAAATGAAATTGCTTTTGGACGTCACAGAAAGGCAGAAGGGACTCTGCTGATATTAAGTTATTCAATGATCTGACCACCCCTTTGTGAACCATGAAGATCAATTTTGCCAAGGACCTTGTCGACAAGTTCAGGGCTGGTAAAATAATATCTTTATGCAAAGATATTGCATATCTCATAATTCAATGCAGAGCCATCTTAACGCATGAGCACACTGGGCAGTTGCCCAGGGGCCCCATGAGCATAGGGGCCCCATAGGCTTGCCAACTTTTCAGTATATTATTCTGGGAGATTTATTCAGAACCTTCAAACCCTCTAAATGTTTAGGTGGACTAATCCCCTTAGTATCAGCTGTTCTCTGTACATGCGGTCTTGCTGTTGCGAATACATATCTTGACCTTGACTAAAAAATGTACATGTACTAATTGTACATAAATGGATGAGTGGTTGCGTAGGTAGGGCCCCAGTGCACTGCTTTGCCCAGGGGCCTATAATGATGTTGAGATGGCCCTGATTCAATGTCTAGTTTTTTAGAGAAGAGAGAGGAAGAGACGTTGATTTGATATTGGTGCACTCATAAAGTCTCAAAAATATTTCACAAATTGGTTAAAGAGATCGAAAAACTAATGTTAAAACATAAGTTTTATTAAACAAGATTAATACTCTGGGAAATAGTAATTGTTAATGTGTTTCATTTTAGTTTTTGTTAAAAACAGCTAAATAAGTGATATGTGCAAATAAAATTGTTAAAAGAAAGGCTGTGTGTGGTTTATTCTCTGATTAATATAAATTGGTTGGTTTGGAATAAATTATTATTATTATCTTTTATTTGTTAGGCGCCACAAGGTATCCGTAGCGCCGTACACAGTTCAAACAGTGGACTATACAGGGTGAAACAGTACAGAACAATAAACAAAAATACCAATACTTCAGAAGCTCCACACAGGCTGATACAATAAGCATGGAGTAGAAGAACAGGTGAGGAGACAGGAGGGAAGACGGCCCTGCTCATGTGAGCTTACATCCTAAGGGAGGTTAGACAGAACAGGCACAACGGGAGCCAGAAGAGAGATGGGAGAGCGAGTGGAGGAGGAGAGGTGGTTAAGTGGTGAGTTTTCAGTGCACGTTTGAAGGAGCACAGAGTAGGAGAGAGACGGATGGAACGAGGGAGGTCATTCCAGTGAAGGGGGCTGCCGGGAAAAGTCCTGGATTCTGGAGTGGGAAGAGGTGATGAGAGTGGAGGAGAGGCGGCGATCATTGGCTGAGCGCAGGGAGCGGGCAATATATAGGGGGAAAAGTAATTCTAATAATATAATATAATAAAATAATAGTAATTCTATAATCTGTTTCCTTGTGAAATAATCCCCAATTGTCTATAAAGATTCCAAATGTTTTTACACTGAATATAAAATCTCCTTATTGTTACTAATGTAACTATAAATGTTACAAATAGTAACTATCTGTATAGCTATTTCATTCAGTGCTGGCAATATGCCATATATATTCCTTCAATGAATCAGTGATATGAGATATTCTCTTTATTACTGCTGTGAATGAATAAGGATTGGCTTATTGAAATAGTGCTGTATGTTAAGCATACAAATTATATTTTTCAAAGATATTGAAGCCAACAATTTAGCTTATACCCATTGCCAATCGTATATCACCCGGCTGTCTATAGAGATTATCTTATCCACCTAATGCACAGCAGTTAAAAATATGTAGTATCTCTTAGGGATAATTTTCCATTTGTTTGAAATTCTCACATCGGAGGAATGGTAGAGAAATATACTCTGCTTAATATGGATAGATAAATGAAATAATAGAGGATTTGTATTCTTGGTATTTTAGTTTTAGCAGAGCAGATCACACACAGCGAACTCCGACACACGATTCGCTGTAAAGGCTTTGTCTGGGCCATCTTCTCTAATTAACATTGTAAACTATGCTGATTGTTGCACCTTAAGTGAACTTAATGATTTAATCTAATGCTTTGAACAATAGCAACATAAAATACTACTACTATAATACTTTACTAGTGCAACATAATAATTTCTTCCTCAATGTCTAGTTTATCACACTGTGTGTTAGTTTCAAAAAGTCTTATATTGAGTTTAACAAATTTGGGAATGCTGGGCTTAAATGTTTGGGAGTCCAAAGAAGATCCTTTATCAGGGCATAAAGCTATTTCTAAATATACCCAAGGTTTGCGGTGCATTGGATGGGCCCAATCTATTTGAGTAATAATACATACTTTTTAGTATTTATCAAACTATGGGAGTTCTACTCCCCCTTCCTTTTTATTTATTTCCATACATAAGTGGTCATTATCGAGTTCAGTTTATCCACTTATTTCTTAGGTGCCAGGTATGGGATAGTGTGGTATATACTGTATACATTCATGTTGCTAACAGCATAGTTTTATATGTCCTGGAGTTTTGTCTTTAAAGAGTTTTTGAATCATGTAATCTATTTCCTGTTGGGGCCATGATATGTTAATTGACACTTAAATCTTTCCTGTCAAGTCTTGGGAGTGTCAGGCCTCTCAGAAAGGACTGAATGGAGTCTACTGAAAGTTGCATTATATTTTTATCACCCTTCAAGTTATATAATGTAGCATAATATTTAGCAAACTGATTAGTTATTTCTACTGGTTTCATAATTGTGACTTATTGATGTGTCGTGATGTGTTTAATCCTAATTTGAGTTTGGCGTGTTTTTACCTTATGGGCTAATAATCTGCCTGCTCTGCTACCTGCAGTGTAAAATACAGTGTCTAACGCTGCTTGAGTGCATGACATTAAGAGTTTCTGGAACTGACTTCTCACAGAGCTTTTAAGCATTTCCGCAGTGTGTTTTTTTTTCTCTTCTATTTCATTAAGTTGAGCTTCCAGATTAGCTTGGGTTCTGTTGACCTAGGGACTATATAACATAACTGACTTATACTTGGAAATAATGGCGATGAGGAAGATAGTTAATCACCCAGATAAAAATGTGCTTGATTGAAAATAAACAAAGGTAAAAGAGATTGGTTCTGTGCCAAGTATAAAATGTAATACATAACACAGTAAAAATTACCAAAAACAATATGCAGTTATTCTATTAACTAAAAAGTCATAATAAGCCAATAGTCCAGCCACTGAACAAGGCTCCTTTGCTTAGGAGCACAAATTAATAGTCATAACAATCTAGAGTCCAATGAAATCTCTTTTAGGGCTCTCCAAAGAAATAATTAGAGAATCCCAGAAATCCTCAGATGGTATTGCACATACGGAGAAATATTTTCCCACACTCAAAGGGAGCTGAACTCCAGTTAGAAAATCTCTGGGTGACTGACTATTTTCCTCAGCGCCATTATTGCCAAGTATTCTTCTATTTTTTAGGGTGTCAATAAGCCCTTATTGAGCTGCAGGGAGAAGTGGATAATCCTCTAAATTTTTATCATTATAGCTGTTTTTGACTGATTTTTATTTGCTTCTCCTTGAGAGCGCCGGACTAAACCCTTTAGTAGGTAATTGGTTGTTATACCTGACTTAAGTTTGTCATACGCACATCATTTTTTCTTGCTTCTAAACTACGGCATTTCTGGGCAATAAGACTGATGTACAATTTAAGTGCAAATATTACAATCAGTTATTTTATAGTCACTGTGAGAGTAATAATTCTTAGAAAGTTTATATATTTTGTTAGAGAAAAGCAAAAGAACAACAATGTTAATCAGTGGAAAGTATTTTTTATATACTCATTCCTGTATAGTTTTGTTGTTTGATATTGTTCTCTTGTTCTGTGTGCTTTTTCTATATGCTTTGTACTGGTTGGGGCACATTTCTTTGGCAAATATTGTGCATACGGGTCCCAGTGAACATTGAAGTATTTGTGCAAACTGCCATACTCCATCTGCATATTTAATCATGCTAAATCTGCAATTTCAAATTTGTCCCCAAAGTCTGATGAACTATTTACAGGTCTAGAAATGCAAGAAAAAAATATTTTTGGGTTTAAAAATAAATAAAAAGTGTCACTCTAAAGCTTCAATTCACCCATGTTACCCAGTTCGCTGTTCTTTGAACATAATTAAACAAGAGATCATTTTATGTATAGTATGTTTACCCAGTTCGCTGTTCTTTGAACATAATTAAACAAGAGATCATTTTATGTATAGTATGTTTAGTAAGCATAGGGAGCACATACATATTATAGTTCACAAGTTGTATTTTACATAGAAACTGTACAAAGAAATTGCAACTTTTTCCTTACTAGTACAAAAATACTAATTTACCAATCAAGTCATATTACTGCCATGAAAGCTCCTGCTCTACACACGGGTATACAGTTTCAGAGTGCATGATGTATGGTAAGTCACATGAAAAAAAAAAAATATTATAGTATAGAATGTAAAGCAATTTACATAGATTTTGTGGTTGTTAATAAAATTGTATTTTACATAGAAACTGTACAGTATTTCATAAATGCAGTCTTTTCGTTACTAGTATAAATACTCTAATTTAATGACTTCCATATGCCTTTGTGCTCTAGAAATCAGGTAACATTACTGCCACAGGGGGCGTCTGTTCCTCATACTTGTACAGATTCCCAGGGTACATGAAGGAAGTCTTAAAATAACTCTATTAACAAATAACAGCCACAATCCAGTTATTTTTTTTCTGAAGTTGTATATGACAGCGTTTGGGAAACAATGGATGTGCTTCCAGATATTCCAGTTTAAGACAATCCTGTTTTTTCTCCTGCTGGAAATCTTTAACTCAGAATGATTTTTTTTCTTATATTCCATCTTGACAACAAGTTTAGTTTGCTATAACTGTTGCAAATGCTAGTGAGTGGTGTCTGTTATAGACTGAGAAAACTTTTAGTGACATGAGAAGCCCAGTTTTCTGCTTCAAAGTAGGAGACACTAAACACTGATAACAAATCAATCCATCATTAGATCTGAGCCAATATAATGTAAGCATTATGCAGCTTTCACAAGGTACACATCAACCAAGAAGAATGGAGGTTAACTGGAATTGTGTAACAATCAAGGGAAGGCTCCATTGTACAAGTCTGCAATTGGTGTATCCTTAGTTTTACTCACGTCCACCAAGAGTTTAAAACACCTGTCTAAATCTGTTGTATACCCTGTATCCTTTTTGGCTGTTGTGTCAAGTGTTTACAATATTTATGGTCCATATCTGTCTCTTCTGCACTGTCACCTCTTAACATACGTCCTGTCCAGTATCTGAACTTGGTGACCCAGGCAATGCTGCACCATGCATGACTGATAATGGATGTTTCTCTGGCTCCTCCACCACATCTGGACTCTTTTTTCTCTGTCCTGTGCACTTCTGGACCAATGACTTTAATTCTCGTTTCACATTGTTGTTAAGCAGGCCATATATGACTGGGTTAATGCATGTAGAAATCATGGCAAGCAGGTGACACAATGAGAAGATAAGATTGTGGTAGCACACAGGGATTAGGTTGTGGTCCCACTCCACAATGATATTGAAAATTTGAAGTGGCAAATAGCACACTGCAAATGCTCCAAGCATGGATGCTAGCATAAGGTTAACTCTTCTCATATGACTATAGCTTCTTCCGAATAGACCCTCCCTCTGACGCAAGTGCATAGAGATACGAATGTAGCAGCCTACTATGAAACATAGTGGTATAACATATTGCAGTAGTAGCAGAGTTACTGTGTAAGCTCTCCTCTGCTCAACCGAAGTCCAGTACTCAATACATGCAGACTTGTCTGCAAGGAATCCCATTACCTTTGAAATATTTTTGTGAGGACTATCAGTCAAGTCAACAGAGTAGACCAAAGGCAGAGCTAGAAGACAGGCCAGACTCCAGACAAGTAGCACAGCTGTGTAAGCTTGAGGAACACTTGGCTTCCAACCTGTGTGGTGTAGAATAAGTTGGTGTCTCTCTAAGGCAATTAGTACTAGGATCATGACAGAAACAGTAACCGATGCACATCCAACGAAATTAGTAATCTTGCACAACCACCGACCAAAAATCCAATAATCCATAATAGTGTAAACGACTGTGAAGGGCAAGCAAAAGATGCCTACAAGAATATCAGAGAAGGCCAGGTTAGCAATGAGGATGTGTGTAACATTCCCCTTCTCCTTTCTCCGGCAGATGACATATATCAGGCAGCTGTTTCCTAGCAAGCCCAGAAATATTAACAAACTGTATGATGTCCCCAGAAAGGGGGTTATGTCAGGAGAATGTCTACATTTATTCATTATTGAATTCTGAAATAGGAGGGCAGTAGAAGACTTGTCCAAAATAATTGTATAGTTCATGTTGTCCTGCGCACTGTGTAGAAAAAAATATAATGTATTAGGTACAAATCTACAATAACATTCCTGCCGATTTACTGTTCCTTAATTGGCACAGTGATGGGATAAACTATGCAGTATCCAACTTGCTGTACATTGATTCTTTGTTTCCCAGTGCTCAATAAAGCCTGATAAATTATGTTGACCAAAGACACTAGTCCTTTAAGAATAACATCTAATTTATGTTTTGCCTTTTGACATGCATTGATTCAATTTGGACACTAAGGACATTAGTGTACCCATCACTGTGCCGCAAGCTCTATTAGTCACATCCAGCATAGGATAAAGAAAACAATCAGTTTTAAAAGACACATAAATCGGGCATATACATCTCCTTATTCAACAAGGAGCGGATGTAAAGATACGTCTGTTGATGAATACAGGTCTAGGTTCCCTCTGCTCTAACAGACAATACACTGCAGGATACGTCCAAAACATATTTGTAATATAAAGTCACAAAAGACCAAAGAGAAAAAAAAAATATTCAGTATAATGTCACGTTACTAATATAGTCAGTAATGACAAAACATTTAAAAAAAACAAAAAACTGTAAATAAGAATAAAATCAGTTTCTTTCCTCCATAAAATAAATTCATTAGTATGTTATAAATGTCTACTGTACATAAAATGCATTTTTACAGTTGTTCTGATTGCAAACACATGTTCTAGCATGCATATATGACCGTCATCACTAGTAATCTGCATTTACAACAGACTTGTAGCTAGTGCAAGTGATACGACAGAAAAACAAGTACCTTTGAGATGCCCAAAGCTTGATTCGGACTCTGCTGTGTGCTAAGCTCGAGCGCACGCAACAGCGTCCGATTCAAGCTTTGGGAATCTCAAAGGTACTTGTTTTTCTGTATATTGACTATGTGCATATGTCCAATCCCCTCCCCATTCCGCCGCTGAAATCGTAGGGTCTACTAAAGATCCTTTGTGCTCGAAGATAAACTGAACAATGCTGCGTTCTCTAGCATATGGTTTGTTTCTGGGCATGCACTTTACTCAAAAAACAGCACATATCAGCATTTACGTACCTCAATGAATCAGGCCCAGCATGTGCAATTAAGGTGCCCACACAAATCTTTAACAGCCTATTTTACTTTCTTATTGCACATATCCAAGGGGAGAGGAAAGACTGAGTGAGCAGAAGGGGTCACTTATGACAGTCTGCTGTATGTAAGTAAACTTACTAAACATCATTAATGAAAGTCTGGCTCCTCCAGCACAAATTTAATTTGTACCTATGTTTAAACTACATCTGATTTTATACAATGTGAATGGATTTTGCACATCAAAATACTGAAATCTATGACTGTAAAATTGTGCATGTTCTGACAGGAGGAACTGGGCTGACAGGAATCCTCCTCACTAAAGGTCTGGTGCAATGATACACAATGATGACAACTATCAGCAGGCCTATGTAGCTGCTTCTGATTGGCTGATTGTGTATTGACCACTTCAGCTGAAAAAACTTAAATTACGACCTGCTATATTATATGAAGTTCCTGCTGTATATATTTAAATTACTTAATTGACATTTCTATTTGGAGTACTGCAGGAAAGAAGCTATCCATTGGGTTTTAACTCCTTCACTGCTAAGGACAAGCAGAAATTGTCCTGCACTTATTCCTCTAAAGAGCTATGGATGAGTCCCACATGTTTTCTATACCTGGACTGTCTGTATTATGAGTGGAGGTCTCTTACTTCAGAATTTAGCCCTCAATAAAATCTGTAAGTACACACAATAGTTACATTTGATGTACACTTCCGAAAATGCTTTTTTTGAGCTGGATGCATCCTGAAATCCAACTAACCTATACCCATAGATACTCTTTCTTTTATTCTGTTCAGAGCAAATTTGTGTCCACTTCTAAATGAGCCCCTGAAGGTGGGCTAGGAATGCGCTTACTTATGCACACACATGTAATACCAACATTTTGCTTTGTGGGTTGAGATTACTTCAATTAGCTTCAAGAGATGGAAAAGCCACATTTAATTGGTCATTTAGGTAGTCATGTAGAGTTCGATGAGTAAGCCCAAATATGCTTCAACTTACTGCACATCCGTAGTAGAGAGAATTACGTCTCCGTCTATGAGCTCAGACATCAGAGCATGGGAAATCCCCCAATTATATCATCATTATCATCATTTATTTATATAGCGCCACTAATTCCGCAGCGCTGTACAGAGAACTCATTTACATCAGTCCCTGGCCCATTGGAGCTTACAGTCTAAATTCCCTGATATAGACACACACTTACACACAGACAGGAAGATGGACAGACAGAGAGGGAGAGACTAGGGTCACTTTTGATAGCAGCCAATTAACCTACCAGTATGTTTTTGGAGTGTGGGAGGAAACAGGAGCACCCGGAGGAAACCCACGCAAACACAGGGAGAACATACAAACTCCACACAGGCAAGGCCATGGTCGGGAATCGAACTCATGACCCCAGTGCTGTGAGGCAGAAGTGCTAACCACAATGGCCTAACCGCTAAGAGCCCATGCAATGGGAGCTCCTAACAGAGCTGGTGCTGGGCATTTCTTATGTTTTTCTATTTTATCGAGACGTGAATCTGTACTTCAAAGAGAAGATGTCATTGGTGCCAGCCTGGACCTAGGTGAGATAATAGAGGGTGAAGGAGGGCAGCAAAGGGTATCTTTTCTTTTAATTAAAGTACATTTTTAAAGTGTGTGTATTATTTTCCTTTGGTGCACTACAGGTTCCAACATGCCCTGACCACCATTAAGTGGGACCTGCAGTGCACCAAAGAACATATAAATAATACACACACTTAGAAAATGTACTTTAATTGAAAGAAAAACTACCCTACACTGGCCTCATTCACCCTCTATTATTATCAAAATTATTAATTTATTCTATTATTTTTATATAAACCCACACCCACCACTCCAGGGGTGTGGGCATAGTCATCATCATCATCATCACCATTTATTTATATAGCACCACTGATTCCGCAGCGCTGTACAGAGAACTCACTCACATCAATCCCTGCCCCGAGAGAGAGAGAGAGAGAGAGAGAGAGAGAGAGAGACTAGGGTCAATTTTGATAGCAGCCAATTAACCTACTAGTATGTTTTTGGAGTGTGGGAGGAAACCAGAGCACCCGAAGGAAACCCACGCAAACACAGGCCTAGTACAATTCAGCACATACTTGATTAATTTTGGGGGAGGTTGCATTTTGGCTGCTGGCCCAATCCCCTAAGAAATTCAGCTACATGCTGACTGGCCTATGGCTGGTTGTTACTATGGCCGAGAGAACCGGGTTTCTCTGCTATAGTGCCACCAGCCCTGGCTGGCATGGCCTAGTGCTGGTATTGGTAATTTTGGGGGACCCCACACTTTTTGTACCCCTGATTTTGCCAGTACTAGCCTAGGCTGGCAGCACTAAGATTGGTTATGCTTTTATTTTGGGAGTTGGGTGGAACATTTTTTTTATTAATTATTTTTCAGCCTTTTCTTCAACTGATTACTTCATAATATGCAATTAACAGCAACTAACTTCTTTGTTCACCTGCAAATCAGATCATATAGCTTATCATTAATTAAATGCCACCTATGTATCTAGCAGGTATGGGATATCTTATCCGGAAAACCGTTATCCTGAAGGTCAGAAATAAAAAAAATGATTGCTGCATTTCTGAGATTTTGTCAGACACAGACCTTGGGACACCAAGGTTGTCTTCTTGTAATTGAAGACAATTTATTGAGGAGGGGGAATGCTAGTGGAGTGTGGAGAAACAGGAGGAATTTTAAAAAGAGCTTTATGGAAAAAAAATCTTACAGACAGCCCCAGGACATAAGAATTCCAGATAGCAGATGTTATACTTGTTCTGCAGGGTTTCCATCTTCATTAGACTGGACTTATGTAGCCATTTAATTAAGTCTGGCTCACACTACTGCTTCACATACTCTACATCATTTGTTTTTAATTTACAAGAGCAAGTAGCTTTGGTTGTAGCCTTTAATGATTGTGAATCACTGAATCTCTTTCCAGTTGATGTCATAATGTGTACTCAAAACCTGTCTATTCCATATTCTACTAACTTGAAGAAGAGCACTACAACAAAACACCGAAAACCTATAAAAGTATAGAGTAATGACATTACATAGGCAACCACATAGTGACTGGGATACCAGAGAGAGCTACTTCTGGGTCCAAGATTCCAGCTGTGACCTCTATATGCTAAGCCCTGACAGGGCAAACATGAGGGTTATAAATGAACCAATGGGTGAACAGGTAAGGGAGTGCAGACAGAAGAAGGGTACGATTTCTGATTGCCCTCAGAAAGCTGGGGGGAGGGGTGAAAAAGGTGCATGAATGAAGTAGGTGTTATACATTTAAGGATCCACTTAGGATTTAGGATTAGAAGCAAATGCAGCTAAATGTTTCTACCTAGACAAGCCAGTGCACAGACTGCAAATTCAATTATTTTCATACAGTCTGCTTTTAGCACAGTAAAGGGCAGAATCATTTTACACTGTACCTCTCTAATCAGGTGGGGATAATTTATTTTTAAGTAGCTGAATTGTCTTTACTTTTCTGGTGGTTTTGTGACCTCTCCCGTTCTCCTCCTCAGAATTATACACATGGACCTTATTTAGATTTGAATGCAGAGCCGTTAATGTGCAAGAGTAGTACAGTAAGAGTATGCAGGCACAAGTTAAGCATGACCTTTTTGAGATGTATCATGTTTTGAGTTACACATATCTTAAAATATGTTAGCTGTAAAATTTTATTCATAAAGTGGGTACCAGTTTTGGAATGAGGATGATGATTGTAACATCTTTGCTCAGGACGCATACGGAAAGTTGATTTAAGGTTGCACATATTATAAGATGAGTGCAACTCAAAATATAGGTGTTATACAAGTGTGAAAAAGCATCTTTACTCATACACAAAAGAGGCCTCTTTATGTTTAACTGTATAACAGGTACTATTGTTAAGCCTTTTACATGATTATTCTTAATTTACTTTAATAATATTATTTGACTTGACAAGGTTTATTTTTGTGTTTTGTCATGTGTTACCACAGCGATATACAGTTAAACAAAACAGTGACTTGAATAACTTTTTGATAAATAAGCTCATACATGTGAATTATTTTATGTCACTTACCAAAAATATGTCTGCACAGATTACTTTATGTAGTTGAAACAACAACAAAAATTCAAGACCGTATCTCGGCACAAATCTTCTTCTAGGTGAGCTATGACGCAATTGCCAATGGCTAAACTACTTCACAGACAATTAGTCAATTACATTTCCAGGTTATTGAAAGTATTGGTAAACTTAGATGAGGAGGTGACAGATTGTGTAGACTGAAATAGTAAGAGGATTTTTTTGGTATGAGTCTGATTCTGAGGGGAAAGCAAAAGTAAGCGTAACTTGTGAGTGAAATAGTAGCATGGAAGTGTGTGCATATGTATGTCATATTCAGAGATGAAGATGCACCCAGGTCTGAATAAGTAGCAGATGCTTCTTGACAAGAGACACACCCCTCAGATACTTACATCCAACTTGTGAACATGTACACACGCCTGGCGCTACCATTAGACAACTTTAGGAAGCTGTCTATGTTGCGTGCTTTGGGGGATGTAAATCTTGCAGATTAAAGGCTTTGGTCTATCAACTTTTCTGGTGCTTATAGTACCCTGAATTCCCCAGCAATGACTTGAAAGCGTGCCAATGTATCATCACACTTATATGGTCCTGCTGTGCCTGTAATTATGGAATCATCCAGGTAATGGCACATGCCCCTATTACCTGATTCAGACTTCAGCACCTATTCCAGGAATGCTTCAAACAATTTGCCTTATATGGCATAGCCCATGGGATGGCATCTGTCTACAAAGTAATGCCTCTATGTCGGCCTTTGCCATTAATGTTCCTTTTCCACAGTCCTTCTGAATGCCCCAATCCTTTTTCTTCACTACACCCTTTAGGTGATATTCTCAAACTTGGTATTGAAGACTGTCAAAAGGTTCTGCCGTTTTTCATAAAAACACTCCTTTCTCTTGTACTACTTCTCTGTGTTCCAGTGCTGAACGCAATTCTTCTTTCTACTAGGGGAACTCAGTTTCCCAACAAGTATAATAACTCTTTGAGCATATCCAACCTTAAGCTGCACCATATCCTTACTACAATAGAGCCCGAGCCATGGCACCTTCTTTTCTTTTCCACCAGTACTGACGTTGGGGCATGTACCCTTAGGACCTCTGTGTCACGGGCACTAGGAGTTCTGCCCAGGATTCACCAGTTGATAATGCTTACCAGAGGGGCGGGGTTTACACAGCGGTCCACTGGGCAGTAGGGTGAAGAGTAGGAACGTATATTACAGCAGATGGAGAGAGAATGCCAATGGAATAGATGAGAGGCAGTGACTTGCAGCTATACTGGTAGGAGAGTCAGCGACTTGCAGCTGTACTAGTAGGAGAGTAGAGTGGACGTGAACAGGTGAAGGAAAGTAACGGGAGAGTCAGTGGTCTGCGGATAGCAAGTTGTACCACTGCTGTGAAAGGAAGACTTGTCCAGGTGCAGGTAGGTAGCGGGAGAGTCAGTGGCCTGCGTATAGCAAGTTGTACCACTGCTGTGATGAGAAGACTTGTCCAGGTGCAGGTAGGTAGCGGGAGAGTCAGTGGTCTGCGTATAGCAAGTTGTACCCCTGCTGTGAAGGGAAGACTTGTCCAGGTGCAGGTAGGTAGCGGGAGAGTCAGTGGTCTGCGTATAGCAAGTTGTACCACTGCTGTGAAGGGAAGACTTGTCCAGGTGTAGATAGGTAGCGGGAGAGTCAGTGGTCTGCGTATAGCAAGTTGTACCACTGCTGTGATGAGGTGAGGACTTGTCCAGGTGTGGATAAGTGGAGGAGTGATAAGAGTCTATAACTGTATAAATACAATTGGAGAGTAGAGGATCTAGTCCCAAACAGATATGCAGCGTCACAGCTAATAGTCTATAGCGGGTATGTATACCGCTGCTAAGTAGAGAGGCTTGTCCAAAGCGGATATGCAGGATAACAACTGATAGTCAATAACAAGTATGCATATCGCTGTTGAGTAGAGAAGCTTGTTCAAACAGATATGCAGCGTAACGGCTAATAGTCTATAGCGGGTATGTATACCGCTGCTGAGTAGAGAGGCTTGTCCAAAGCGGATATGCAGGATAACAACTGATAGTCAATAACAAGTATGCATATCGCTGCTGAGTAGAGAAGCTTGTTCAAACAGATATGCAGCGTAACGGCTAATAGTCTATAGCGGGTATGGATACCGCTGCTGAGTAGAGAAGCTTGTCCAAAGCGGATATGCAGGATAACAGCTGATAGTCAATAACAATAAGCTGCACCATATCCTTACTACAATAGAGCCCGAGCCATGGCACCTTCTTTTCTTTTCCACCAGTACTGACGTTGGGGCATGTACCCTTAGGACCTCTGTGTCACGGGCACTAGGAGTTCTGCCCAGGATTCACCAGTTGATAATGCTTACCAGAGGGACGGGGTTTACACAGCGGTCCTCTGGGCAGTAGGGTGAAGAGTAGGAACGTATATAACAGCAGATGGAGAGAGAATGCCAATGGAATAGATGAGAGGCAGTGACTTGCAGCTATACTGGTAGGAGAGTCAGCGACTTGCAGCTGTACTAGTAGGAGAGTAGAGTGGACGTGAACAGGTGAAGGAAGGTAATGGGAGAGTCAGTGGTCTGCGGATAGCAAGTTGTACCACTGCTGTGAAGGGAAGACTTGTCCAGGTGCAGGTAGGTAGCGGGAGAGTCAGTGGCCTGCGTATAGCAAGTTGTACCACTGCTGTGATGAGAAGACTTGTCCAGGTGCAGGTAGGTAGCGGGAGAGTCAGTGGTCTGCGTATAGCAAGTTGTACCCCTGCTGTGAAGGGAAGACTTGTCCAGGTGCAGGTAGGTAGCGGGAGAGTCAGTGGTCTGCGTATAGCAAGTTGTACCACTGCTGTGAAGGGAAGACTTGTCCAGGTGGAGATAGGTAGCGGGAGAGTCAGTGGTCTGCGTATAGCAAGTTGTACCACTGCTGTGATGAGGTGAGGACTTGTCCAGGTGCGGATAAGTGGAGGAGTGATAAGAGTCTATAACTGTATAAATACAATTGGAGAGCAGAGGATCTAGTCCCAAACAGATATGCAGCGTCACAGCTAATAGTCTATAGCGGGTATGTATACCACTGCTGAGTAGAGAGACTTGTCCAAAGCGGATATGCAGGATAACAACTGATAGTCAATAACAAGTATGCATATCGCTGTTGAGTAGAGAAGCTTGTTCAAACAGATATGCAGCGTAACAGCTAATAGTCTATAGCGGGTATGGATACCGCTGCTGAGTAGAGAAGCTTGTCCAAAGCGGATATGCAGGATAACAGCTGATAGTCAATAACAAGTATGCATACCGCTGCTGAGTAGAGAAGCTTGTCCAACGAGGATATGCAGGCACAGCAGGAGAGCTGAGAGACTGTAGCGGGTATGGGAACCGCAGGTGAGCAGAGCAGGTAATCCATCAGACAGCTGAAGACACGAGCAGGACACAGGAGTCAGTAGCGGGTATGGCAACCGCCGATGAGCAGAGCAGGAAATCCAGCAGACAGCTGAAGACACGAGCAGGACACAGGAGTCAGTAGCGGGTATGGGAACCACTGATGAGCAGAGCAGGTAATACAGCAGGAAACTGAAGATACGAGCAGGACACAGGAGACACCTTCAGAGACTCACAGGGAATGAGACTCAAGATCAGGCAACGATACCATGGCCACAGGTGCCTTAAATAGAGAGAGGTGATTGATCCACCAATTAGGTTAAAAGCAAGGTCATAAGAGTTCATGGATGCTGCGCATGCGCAGTCCATCAAGATGGCGGACGGCCGCGGCTCAGGACAGGCGCCGGCAGGAAGGATAGAGAACCACGCACCAGTGCAGAGGCACTCACGGTCCGGTGAGTGACACTCTGGCTTGTGCTTTAAATCTGCCTGGTATTCGATTAAGGTGTATTTATATTCTTGTGTATTGTATAATAATAAAAGTACAATTGTACTTGATAACTGCTTTGCCTGAGTGATTGGTCAACCCCTAGACGATACTGGGTATACTTCCCTGGCATAGTAAAGCACACTTGGGGAGCCAGCCAGTGTGAAGTGGGTATATATCTGGGTCAGATAAACCTGGTATCTTCACACCTGCCAGCTTCCTTCAAATCTACAGCCATTTTCTCTTTCCAGTACCTGCCTAGTGTGATAAAATATCACACCTATAAAGACAAAATAGATATGAACTGAAAGCAGCTGTTACCTCCGCATATTTTGCTGGAAGGAGGTAGAGGTGAGTGCACCTTTTTCCTATATGGCCCTCCAGCACTGGACGTGATGCTGTTTGCATCCCCTTTTTCCTCTCCCTTTCCTTAGCCACCTATGCCAGCACTTCCTGAAGTCCTGTGGTATCTTTTCTTTTATCCATTCAGGAGAAATCTTGCAGTACCTCCTCCTGAACCAATCACACTTCCCCTACTAGCAGAGCAGCACTGGGATTTATGACAGTCTCCTTACTGCCAGGGTCGGACTGGCCCAGCGGACTACTGGTTAAACCACCGGTAGGCCCGGCTACCGTACGGCCACACCCCCTTTCACCAGAGGGCGGAGCTTACCTGGAGGCCCCTTACATCGTCCCCGCTGCGTCGCCCCTGCTCAATTGGGCAAGGATTAGGAGACGTAGGTGACGTCAGAGGAACGTGCAGGAGAAACTTCCTTCCACTCAGCGACAGAGGGAACTGTGAGTGAACAAGCCGGCGGTCCGGATTCGGACATTTACATCTTCCTACATGCCCATTTTTCTCTGAGTGGGGGTAAGAGTCCACCTTCACTAAGGGATCCTGTTTTTAGATTTTATATGTTTTATCGGGGCTGATGCCCAATGCTCTAATAAATGTATTGACGTTTTTACATATGAGCAATTTTTTTCTTTCTTTATGGAAACGGAGTATATCTTGACTTCAGAAGAGTGAAAGTGATTATCACAGTAGACTCTTTTGTCTATTTTCTACGTGTAAGTGTATACTTTTAAGGCATATAGAGCATACGTGGTGCTGCATGGTATACGTAATTATCCACGGGTGAATAAAGGTACATTGAATAATAAGGCACATATGCTCGGTACAAGCTACACTAAGATATTTTTTTGGATGTTTTTTTCCCTTTATATGGAGATAATCTGAAACCGATTGATGTGAAAATCCTGAGGATTTGAACTGTATACATAAAACATCATTGAGAGCGGACCGTCATTGGAACTGTATCGTTGGAACAAGTGTTCATTTTGAACTTTTCCGGGACTTTTTGGTTTTGTTGTATGTAAATATCAATAGCGCCATCTGATTCCTTTCCATTTTACATTGCTAATATTTTCTGCACAAAGGGGGTTTGTGCTGTTAGGAATAAGAGGCTGCATTTGGTTATAATGCGCAGGAGCTTCCAAATATTTTTGTTTTTATTAATTATTTAATGCTAGGAATGGTCGTGGGAAATGGATGTATTAAACGTAAATGCTAATAATTTATTGCTGGGACTGTTTGGAGGGAGGGTAATAGGTTTATTTATTAAATGGGAATACTATTAATTTAATGTTAGGGTTGGTTGGAGGGAAATAGATCTATTCATCAAATGTGAGCACTATTACTTTAATGTTGAGGCTGGAGAGAGGCCTAATTATTAAATGTGGGTGCTGTTTATTTAATGGCAGGGATGGTTGACGCTTCTAAATGTACCCATTATTTTTTACAAATAGGTCCCTCAACATTCCAGGATCCAGACAAGCCACAACTAAAGAAACCAGTAGCCACAGGTGGTAAAAGTGACAACAACAGGTAGGACAGTCTGTTAAATGATCTGAGTTTAGTGCAGGCTTGGCTAACTTGTGGTACTCCAGGTGTTGTGAAACTATAAATCCTAGCATACCCCTCCAGCAATAGGCTGCTATATATTGGTAAAGCATGCTGGGGCTTGTAGTTTCACAACACCTGGAGTGCCACAGGTTAGCCAATCCTGTTCTAGTGGGACAATCCTGTTTTTTGGTGACTGTTCTGCCCAATCTAAGGGGCAGGTCAACACTGTGTATTCTTTATACACACAGTACATTATTTATATACTGCACTAAGGTGCTAGCTGTCCTTCGTGGACTAACCACTCCCCCTCTAGTGTCTGGCCCCGCCTCTATGATGGCTGACCACACCCCCTTTGGTGGGCCCCTAGTGTTGCATTCCCCGGTGGGCCCTTCATGCCCCAGTCCGACACTGCTTACTGCAGTCATAATTTGCCATCAGATTCTTATTAGGTTCTTTGTCGCTCACCTTATGTCCTTTTGGGTGAATTGGCAAACAGGAGCCGGTGTGATAAAAGTAACATTTATGCAGAATAACAGTGTACAGGTGCCATTTGATATAATGATGGGCAACAGACAATGTCAGCATATTTTCTAATTCTATATGCATGAATGGACATGCATACGAGGGGAGAACTTATTTTGTAATATAACCACCTAGTATAACAACCACACTGACTATTTTTCATAACTGTATCTCAAAATTTGGGGTATTCCATTCCATTAGAAAAAGGAGACATTTTGTCCTGATTATCATGATAAATGGTTGAGCTTAGGTGATAGTTTAACAGAAAAGCAGACACAACATCTGATCGGATTCAGTGTTTGGATATGTATATTTGCCAGTGTAATAACAGGTTTTCTTCCAAGGCAGCAATATCTCTGCTATCATGCAATGAGTGATTTTTCTAATTTGATTGTTGACATTCTAATCTGTTTGCGTTAATTGTATTATCCTTTTATCATCAGGCAGTACATGTTCCATGCAATGTAGTGTTCAGTACAAGATAATAGATTAACATTGCACCAGTTGCATGTGAAAACACAATCCTGGATGTCAACTAGATGACTCATGTAACAATCTCCCTTCAAACTAACAAATGATATAATTATACTATTATAGCGGAAAAGCTTCCTCTGAACTCTTAATAAATAAGAGTAAATATTTTGAAGTATTCACAAATGATAATGAAAGGGGTTTTGTACCAAGACAGTGTTCCGTATAGTTTAAATTATATTTAATCTAGAAGCAGCAATTTTCTATCAGTAGTATCCTTAACTGGCTTCAAGCTCGTGTTCTTTGGTTTTAAATATAGGGAAATGTCCTGTAATCAGTTAGAACAAAACAAATAAAAACAAAACAAAACACTGTAATGTTTTAATGTCTTTCCAGGCCATCTATTACTGAACAGTTTATTTTTTCCTGTAACATGACATGGCTTTTGTGCATTTTTTTCTAACTCTTTTTGCAACAATATGGCATATTTTGTGAAAAAGCATATGTTACTTAAGACGTAAGTCCATTAGTGCAATTTTAATAAATGATGTAGTCACATGGGAATACCTCAAAATTAATTCATTTATTTTTCTTAAATATATTTCTCGACATTTTCTCATTTTTTTATTTCTTTTTTTAGAACTGAAAGCCCAAGTCAGGGCTTACAGTTCAAATTCGCAGTCGACAACTGGCAAGTCAGGTCACACATGCCCTGATCCACAAAGGCTAATGGTTAATTGTGGAGATAGGTGGCCATGTCGCCACATTTTACTAAAAAGACCCAAGAGACTTTTATACATGATCATATACAATACAAGGACTAGACAAGAACACATGACCTTATTTTAAGATGTGTAGTTATCTAAGTTCTCCTCTCCTCTTACTCCCTCTTCACCCCTTCCCTCTGCACATGGTGCAGAGGGGAGACTCAGCTCAGCAGCCTTAATAGGAATATTTTAAAGGAATAAAAATGCAGGTAGCCCAGTGACCTAGCCCAAAGTAGCCAATAATGGGACATACCCAGGGGGCAGATGCCCCCCTTCCCCCCAATCGCTGGTCATGGGTTCAGTTCCAACAAAATCACTACCTGTGTGGAGTCTGTATGTTCTCCCCATGTTTGCATGGGCTTCCTCCTGGTGTTCCAGCTATCGCCCACAGTCCAAAAGCATACTGTCAAGCCAACTGGCTGCTGACAAAAATGGACCCTAGTGTTGTAGAGAATTTAGACTATAATCTAAATTCTAAATCTAGCTATATTATTTTCCTTACGTTAAGGTGGCAGTTGCAATACAAGTATACTTTAAAGCCAATTGGACTGACTAGCCTTCTAGAGTGAAAATGTCAAAACAAACAAATAAAACATTTGACCATTATGCTGTCCACAAACTTTGCTATTGGCAATATTTGTAAATGATCAATGCCCGAGTCCATAAATATGGTCTGAGCCATTCTTTTACACCAGTGGGCAGACAATATAATTGCACCTTTATTCTTTATTATCTGAACTAGAATACTATAATAGAAAAAATACATATTTTTATAGTAGGACCAGGATAGTTCAAGAAACACAATATAGATAGAAAGCCAACTGTTTATCATTAAATACTTAAAAAACAAACTTAAATTACTATTTTTATTTATTTTAATCAAACCAGAACATAACAATGTACTAACTTATGGCACCAAATAATGGCATGCGACTTAATCTGACATAGTTGGTGGCTGGTGGGCGGTGCAAATAGATAACGGGTAACAACGGTAATGAAACTGGTAACACTGGTTGTGCATCTGACGTCACTGAGTGGAATGTTACTGGATGCAAAATTAAAATGCCAAAGTTATGTGCTTGAAAAAGAATAAGACAAATAAAAAATATTGTTCATAGATATATTAATCAGTCATTTTGGTGCCCTGTAAAATTGGGCACCTTGGACTGTTGCCCAATCAGACCATAACTTGGGTGGCAGTCTGTGGAAGAGTGCAGACAGGGTGTGTGTAGCGATGTAATCTGTTCACCTTTGTCACACAGATAATCGAACCATATCTGCTTAATAGATATGAATCAGTTTAATTTTTAGCAATTGGGATTACAATCATACAGTGCCAAAAAGTAGGTTTTACATTTCCACATATATAATAATCACTGCAAACTCACAAAAACAGCACTGTCATGGATTCGATGCAGTGCAATGACTGCATAAGAAAGGTGCTTAAAATGATGTTGTGCTTGTTTTAATTTGTTGGACTAGTCATAACTTCCCTCCAAATCATCCACTTATGTCTTTAAAAAATTGATTATGTCATCAACTACCACTGTTTTGATGCATCCTACAGGTCCTGCAAGTGGGGCTGAGAATTGACATTCATAACAAAAGACAAATTATGCAAGAAATATTATTATTCTGTTTGCCGTTTATTAATATCATTCCCTTTGTAAATATAGCCCTACATCCAGCTGAAATATGTGTGTGTGAATACATGGCAGATATCAATGTTCTACAAGAACATTATACATTATATGTACATGGTGTTGTCCGAGAGCTATGGCTATATGAACTGTTGGCAAAATAAATCCAAAAAGGCTTGTTACAGGCTGATGTCTTATTAACCTGAACATGGTAACACTGCACATACATTAAATTAAAAAAATAATAATTGTAGCATAAGAAAAAAAGTTTACTTTTAATCATAAGTTCAATGTGCATAGAAATAAAATTTTAAAATAATGTTCACTACAAACTCATTACAGCCCCACTGCATTTTAGAGTTAAATATATAAGTTTTATTTATGTACTGTAGCATTCATGCCTCTTACCTTGTAGATTGACCAGTCTACAGATTCAGGAGACAGAAAACTGGTGCAAGTCCTGTGAGATTGCTGACTCCCTGGTTCTGTGTTTGTTTATACAGAAAAAGTGGGCGTAGAGCTATCAAAACCTATGTCTCTCTATCTTATTTTCACAGTAGCACAGCACTCTCTGTTGGTGGAGACAGCAGTTTCTCTATGGCTGTCAGTTCTGCCTATGATATGTCAGAAGTATATGCAGGTGTGTGCAAGCATTCAGAGGACACAGTTTAAACCTCCTCTGCTAATTTACTGGATGATCTGAGGGTGGGTGGCAGGTAGTGCCTATCACCAATTTCCAAGCAGGTGTATGCACAATATTGATCTACAGGGTGAATGTATAGAATTTTCGATACAAAGTACAAATAAACAAAGAATGTTAACCCAATAAGTCCCTTATCAAATATACCACTTGTATTAGTTTTCTGTGTGCAGCACTTACTTTATGCATACATTTTCCAGACACTTTGTAGTGGGAATGAGATGTGACTGCAAAGCATTTAATTTTTAATTTGCTGAACAAATATTAGGACATTATAGAAAACTAAATGAGTTATAAATAATTATAATTAATATTTGTGTTATTGCTCATTGATATACAGTATGGGCCCGATTCATTAGGGCACGCATTGTGAGAGCAACTTACATCCCATATTCTACGCACGTATTTATGAGGTGCGCACTCCTGAATGCATCAAAGCACAGAACTCATGAAACATAGCTAGATGAGTTAGGTTGCAAGCCGTTTAAGTCACATAAATTTGGCGCAGCATATTACTGCGTCTGACTACGCAAATGTAGTTTTTCCGGCTGTATGGCTCTCGTACTTTAGAGTATGCTAGACATTGATATTGTTATAACTAGGGATGACAGGAGTGTTCTTAGGAGCGGATTTTGCATCACCTATTTTATTTGAATCACACAATGTATTACAGATCCTTCATGTAGGTGACCAATAATGTGTGTTGTATTTACAGGTTTCTTTGAGACATCACAGGTCCCAGCATGTCCTTGCAGCCATGAAGTATACTTCTGTTTGGTACTAGTGCTACTTCATCATCATCAACATTTATTTATACGAGCAGATTTCGTAATGCTTAATGGCAACCTGGCACCTATAGTGCACCAGGAACAAAATACTTTAATTGACTATAATTATTATTACCCCACACACACGGCTCAGAGGTGTGGGAAGGGCCATAGTGCTTTACCCCTGGGGGGTGAAGGGCCACATTTCCTTAGGGAATGGAGCTCAGTGCTGAGAACTCTGGGGTTGGTTGCTATTATGGCAGAGGGACCCCATGCTGCGGGAGGCAAAGTCTATTGCTGGTAATAGTGACATTTTATGCTAGTTCCTGTCTAGTCTGGCAGCACTACAATTGTTTCAGCTGTTTTTATAGTGCCATATTTGTTTTTTGTTACTTTGTCTGTAAAAATGTAATGATTTATGGCAATATTGTTATTGGATCTCATATGATGATAATGGGAGAGGGGGAGAGGGAGAAAGTCAAGCAATTACCTCATTCATTACAGTACTGGGGAATGATGTCATTTTTTTGTCCTGCTACCCTCATCACAAACTTCCTTATGTCTAAAAATGTCTGGGAGTTAATATCCAGTAGAATGAGACAAATGTTTATTAGATATTAGTTATGTTCAAAATGTCCTTCATTATAATACAAATGGACATGAATACACATTTTCAATAATTTATTAAAAAATAACACACATCAATGTATGAACAAATATTTTTTACTAAGAAAACTAACAAAATAAAGTACAAACAAATCAATTTAGATAAAAAAAATATCAAGATAATTGAAAAATGTTAATATTTTGATATTTTCTTATTTCTCTTTAGATTTATTTTTTATGATCATTTGTTATTTGTTCAACTAGTAACTTTAGGAGTGGGGTTTGGCAACTGGGTGAGGGGAGCCGGAATAAAGATGAGGCAAGCCGGACTGCAGGTGAGAGGAGATGGATTCTGGGTATGGGGAGCTGGATTCCAGAGAAAGGGAGTTGGATTCTAGGTAAGGGGAACTGGATTCCGGATAAAGGAAGCATGATTCTGGGTGAGGGTAGCTGGATTCCAGATGCAGGGGGCTGGTAATAGGGCTGTCTTCTTCAGATGTTTATAAAAAAGGGAAAAAAATTATTCTACCAAGCTTAGGTCATTTGGACAACATATATTACTTTTATGGGTATACACAAGGGGTCGGCAACCCGTGGCACGCTGACCACTTTTGTCTGGCACACCGGCGCTGAAGCTGCTTCAGTGAAGCAGCCGATGATGGCCGAAACAGGGCTTCTGCGCATGCGCAATACAGATATAGAAGGACGGCGCCTTCAGGTGTGTAAACAATGTATGTACAATAATCACAGAATAGTCCAGAGGGTGTGTATAACCAGACGGTGTCTATATGTATGCACCGTAGATAGTTCATAAAACTGATGCGCAGGATGATAATAGCTGATTCATATATTGACATATACTATTGTCGTGCAGTATATAAAAATAGCGTGCATACCAGATATATATAAATAAACCGCTTATCTGTATAGTATTTTAAGTAGACATTTTAATCAAGTAAACATTAAAAAACAAACTCACAATATGTATGTTTTGTAAAAGCTTATCTGTAAATAACTGGTCTGCAGTTTTGTCCCTTGTTGTGATAGAAGTCCCTCAGCAGGCTCCACACAGAAGCTAGAATTCTACTCCTCCTGATGAAGTTCATTGAATGAACGAAACGCGTTGAGCCCCTGCACTACACCTCTGGAGAATACTGGTAAACTCTGCTGTACCCCGAGATCTACACTCTTAGATTATCCTGCACCTAGCTTCTGTGTGGAGCCTGCTGAGGGACTTCTATCACAACAAGGGACAAAACTGCAGACCAGTTATTTACAGATAAGCTTTTACAAAACATACATATTGTGAGTTTGTATTTTAATGTTTACTTGATTAAAATGTCTACTTAAAATACTACACCATATGGCCTTCTCATATATTTCCTTCCTATGATGAGCGGATGAGATTGGTGTTGCGGTTGTGATATTATTTAGAACATACTTTGTTTCCGTCGCCAAGGAGATTTGGTTACAGACCTAACTTCGGGATGCCTAAGGAGCCATTATACAGATAAGCGGTTTATTTATATATATCTGGTACGCACGCTATTTTTATATACTGCACGACAATAGTATATGTCAATATATGAATCAGCTATTATCATCCTGCGCATCAGTTTTATGAACTATCTACGGTGCATACATATAGACACCTTTTGGTTATACACCCTCTGGACTATTCTGTGATTATTGTACATACATTGTTTACACACCTGAAGGCCCGTCCTTCTTTATCTGTATTGCTATATATATATATATATATATATATATATATATATATATATATATATATATATCTATATATATATCTCACACCCAACTGGCACACCTGGGCTTCACTAGATTTTACCCGGCACTCTGATAGAAAAAGGTCGCCAACCCCTAGTATACACATTACTTCTACTTTGTATACACTTTGCCAGGCTCAGCAGAGGTGTGAAGTATTACATAACTTGCATCTCTCTGCAAAGGTACATGTTATGCTAACTACAGTTGTAGCCAGAGGACTAATACTTGTTGGTGGCACATGCAAATATATATATAGATTTGCGGGTTGGCAGTGGGGGCCGTTGATTGTCAATGAATACTTATGAGGCCCATCATGTCAGAAACCTGTGGAATGGCTAACGTTGCCTAGGACTAGGGTAAATTCCATGTGTGATATCCAGGCTTTCCGATGACTACACTGGCCCCCAAACCACACAAAATGTCCTAAATTTTTACCTCAAGATACTTACAATCTTTAACAGCTTCTTAATCCTGGCCCTCCTCCCGTACCTCTTTGCCCTCCTCCTGGGACTCCTCAGCTGACTCCTGGCCCTCATTCCGACCTTACCTCTGGGCCTCCTGAACCTCCTCCTGGCCCTCCTCCCTGATATCCGCATACTTACATTAAAAGAAGGTGAATATCACAAACTGCCTGAAGCAGGCTTTAACCTTTGTAGTTTGCGTGTACACTAAAGAGTTAAAACATACTTGTAGAAAGGTACAAGTGGCCTCATCAGGCTCATTATAGATCTGTTTGAGGAAGAAGAAAAAATTGGATTTAAAAAAAACCCCAAAAACAAAACAAAAATCTTTTAAAATATAACTTAAAAAAAAAGAAGAAATATCTATGTTGCAAGCCTTGGATAAACATACACCATGACAAACCAACAGAATGTACTAGCATGTGGATTACAAATTCTAAAAAAGGTGAACAGGGAAAAAAACTGTAATTAATGTTACTTGGTATAATAATAATAATAAAGGTATTAATAATAAAACAGTTTTTTTTAATGAAATTACATTTATTAGAAAGCTGTTAATGTCTACTGAAAATAAAAATGAATTTTAAAGTTGCTTGTGATTGAAAACTCATCTACAGCATGCATACGAGACTGTTATCATTACTGATCAGGACTTACAGATGGTGCAAGAGATAAGGCAGATAAAACAGTTACTTTCATGGCTGTTGAGCTTGATACGGCCATGGCTGTGTAGGCTTGAGTTTGGCATACTCTATTGTGCAGCGAATATGTCAACACACCCCTTCCCTGCCCAGTTCACTCCCTGAAGTCGGATGCTGTAGCAAGTGCCCCTTGCGATTACTTTCGTACGGCCATTGCTTGCGTACATGACCGTAACTTTCTGTTTCTCTGCTGTATCTCCCATTCTGGGCATGTGCAGAGTGATTTTGCGTACGATATGCTCAAAATTGGCAGAAACAGGCCCTATGTATAAATTAATTGCTAAAAATAACCATTACACTGTGATTTACTGGGGATTGTTTCAGGTGCGCATTTAGTGGGGTTTCCAGTTGCCTGGAAACCCCACCCGGCCCAGCGCACAGTATGCTTACTAGTGGCTGACAACTCACCCGGGACAAGCCCAGGGCTGGTGCAAGGTTTCTCGTCGCCCTAGACAAAGCTTCAGCCTGCCGCCCACCCCTCCCCCCAGTTCCCACTTCCTAGCTCCTCACACACTTGACATTTATAAAATAAAATTAGTAACTCTTACCTGCTCCTGAATGACTGGTTCACCGATGTCCAGATGTACTGATGTCTGATGCAAAATGCTGTCCAAGCTTTGCTGCTGCCCAGGAGCAAATATCTAGACTGGAGGCTCCAAATATTAGATTCAGAACAAAGCAAAGAAAATTTGACATCACTCACCAGTCACATACTGACATGTCTTATTCAGCTATTCTTACACATGCCACCCGTACCCATCACCACACATGCCACATCCATTCCACCAGCTTTTCTCCATGACCCCCTGCCCACTAGATTTTCTCTCATATGCTCACCTGCCCTAGGCACCTAGTCAGCTTTTTTCACACATGACCGTCCTCCCCAACAGCTTTTCTCTTAAATGGCCACCCTGTCCACCAGCTTTTCTCAAACATGTCACCCTGCCAAACAGCTTTTTTTCACATGCCCTCTTGCCCACAAGATTTTAATAAATACCACTTCTCTGTTACAACTCCGGTGGAACCTGTGTCAATCCCAATTGGCACTAGCAGACCACAGGTGCGGAGTCTAACGCATTCCACGGTATTCACCAAGCACCGCCGCAAGGCTGGATGGACTTTGCTGCCAGAACCCGCAGGTCGCAGCCCTCTGGACTGCTTCAGGATGTAACACAAGGCCCAAGGAAGGAGTCAGAGAATTCCTGGAGAAGCTGAGACCGTATTAGAGAGTAAGCAGGAACACACAGTAAACAGCACTGAAGGTCTGGCAGATAAGGAACTGGTACACGGGTAGTCAGGCAGAGTAGTCAGGCAGGCTAGGATCTGGTACATGGAGAATCAGGCAGAGAACCATCAAACAAGCCAAGTTCGGTCCACAGGAAGATCCAGCTATGCGTAGTTCGACAGATCAAGTTCAGTACACAGTGATATCCAGCAACATGTAGTCAGACAGGCAGAAAAGGTACACAGAAGATCCAGCAGAAAACACCACACAAGGAGCAGCACCGAGGAATTAGACGCACAGTAACCAAGTTGCACCGACACTGAGCAAGTGTCAGTGCCGATATTATATAGAGGCAGATTCAAAAAAACCCCACCCCGACAGCCGAGTCGTGTGACCTGTTACCTGGAAATGCCGATTGCACGGAGGATACAGTGCTTGAACAAGGAAAGGTAAGAGTGTTACATTCTCCACCCCCACCCCCACGGTTTCCTTTGTTAATATCACTTGATGAACGAACACTGTAAAAAAGAAAACCCATAACAGTCCACTCCAGAATGTGTCCTTTTACCCTCTGGAGCGCAGCTCTGCGAGAAGCAAGTCACAAGCACTATTTGAACTCTTAAACAGAGGAGTTTTCAGCAGGATCCTGCAGTTAGAGACGATACGTGAAATACATACATTCTGATTTCAAGGGGCAGCATTCAAGAAGTGTCGTAGTCCTGAGAGCGGAGGTAACCTGGGAGAAAACAAAGAGCATCAGTGTGATTAGAGGGTTGGTATGTACAGAGATTGTGATACTAGATGTAACAAGTGGCAATGGATAGGACAGCACAAAATACTTTTGTAGTGAAAAGATAATTAAAATGGAAGACAAGATGATTTTAGTAGGAGAACAGTAATTAATGATGGAGAGTAGAGAGGTTATAACTGCAGCAGATATTTGAATGGATTGTAGGGGACCAAGATATCATTACAGCAAGACAGAGGTTGCAGCAGTCTGGACAGTATGTAACAAAAATTGCTTTGCAGTACAATAAAAAATGTTTTATTTATGAAAGAGTAATCAGGGAAATAAAACAGAAAAAAAATAATAGAATTTTTATATATCCGATAAATCCTTTTATCTTAGTCCCCTGGGGGACACTGGGAAACATTGAGATATAGTGTAGGGACCAGTCATGCAGACACTTAAAGATATCCTAGAAGTTCAGCTCTACCCCTCTGCCCCCTGGGCACAACATCAATATGCCAATTTCTTATCAGCAGACTTGAATGGGCGCCTAGCAGACGAGAGAAACAAAAGAAGAGAAACCTGGGCACCTTAGCTTTTGGTACATTAACAGGAAGGAACGCACTTTTTCCTCCTGTCGCCTAATAATATTATCTAGCTACAGCCCAAACAGGACACCCACAGAAAAAGGAAGTGACTCAAGAGTCTTCTCAGACTCCATATCAGCTTCCAAGGACTAAAGGCAAAGAGTCCAACAAGCCAAAATCACAGAGGCAGATATCCATGCCCCAATTAATCCATTGTCCAGGACCACCTCTCCCAGATACTCCATAACTCTCTGAATCTGCTCCACCAACAGGAGCAATTCAGATGACGGATTGCCAACTAAGAAGCCCTCAGTAAGCTGCTCAGACCAGCATTTCACAACCTTGGTCACCCAAGCAGAGGGCAAAGTAGGCCTTGAGGAGATTCTTGGTGTCCCAAAAAAAGGACTTAAGGTTGCCCTCGAACTTATGGTTCGCACCATCCTTAAGCATGGCTGCATTAGGACTTGGGATGGTAGTTGTCTTGGACAACCGTGCTACAGGTGCACACACGTTAGGAGGTGTTTCGCATTTACCAATATCCTCAGAGGGAAGAAATAAACAGAACTGTAACCTACGGGGAAACCTGGAACTTCCGGTCCAGCAAGTTACAAACCCCACCCAAGAAATCATTCAGCGGAAGAAAAAGTACAAAAACTCCTCGCTTTTGACTTCTGCTTAAACAGAGAAGGCTTTGCAGTCTCAGGGACTGTTATCTCTGGGATGTCTAACACCTGATGCACAGCATGCATCAGCTCCTTCACCCCCCGACAGTAAGTGGTGACCTCCTGCCCAAAGCAGGAGTCCTCCATATCTGCCCTCCCTATGGGGAGAACAGTCAGAGTCTGACTCATTCTCAGGTTGGGGTGTCACCACCCTCCCGCACTTACACTTAGTGGATTCCAACATCCTCTCCAAAATGAAGGAAACCAAAACCAGGCTGCCGCCAAAGGACCCGTTGGATCTTGGCCCAACAAAACAGACACCGAACAAGCCAGACTCCCTGAAGAGCCAAAGGGAAATTACTACCTGAGCAATCTAAGCCATAGAGTTGGCTAGTGACCTATCCCAGGCATTTCGAGTTTCAGCTGAAACAGGTAAACTTCGTCATATAAGTTACCCCAGCCATAGCCTTCGAAGATTAATCCCCAATCTGACATAAGCACAGATAGAAGAAAAAGTACAAGAAGAGACAGAAGCAGCACACAATCACAAAAAAAAGTCAGCCTACAAGCCAGACCCTAGAGCCCAATAAATCTTTTGTACTAACCACTTAGTAAAACCCCAAAAACCGATTACCTTAAGAGGAACAGAGAAAAGGAGTGCTGGTGATCCAAGATGGCTGCTGTTCTGGTGACTGCACACGTGGAGTGACAGACCACCGGAGAGAAAGTGGAGGGAAATGAAAGAAGTAACCCCCCGCCAGAAATGCATTGGTAGCTGTTCAAAAGGACGCACCCTCCACGAGTCCAGTGCCTAGTGGGGGCTTACATATACCCAGTATCCCCCACCTGACCCAGGCCCATTAAAGAAACATGAGCATGCCCCACTAAAAGGGTACCCATTGCAGTGGCCCACAGCAACTTGCTAAACCTATCTTCCAGTACTGTGGTGTGAAACGTTAAGACTCACAGTCTTGCCGTCCTACAGAGCACTGTGAAGCAGTGACTACCATTCCTGCAATCACTGCCTGGGAACCCCTGCAGCAACTGTGGCCAGGTCCTGCAGAGGAATCCAGCACTGTGAGTGGGGGCATTAGCGTAAAAACCACCTCGTTAGATCCGATCTCCTGCTCGGAGCGTTACACAGTCATCCATGTTGTGACACTAAAGTCACAGACTTTGGAGACAACCCCAGTAATAAAAAATACGCCCTGCCACACTGGGCAATTAATTTAAACTGAAGGCCTAACAGGAGTGGGGTGTAGAGCAGGAGGAGTGTTGGTGAAGCTCTAGGATGTCTTAAATTGCCCTTTCATTTGGTCCCAACAGTATCCTCCAATGGTTCCTGATGTCCCGCAATAAATGCCTGAAAAAGATCAAAATTTAAAAGTTATGGATAAGCGAGAAGGATGAAATATGCCACTTAAAAAAAGTGCGTAGAAAACTGGACGTATTGTTATTTTTGCGAGATAATTTAGAAAAGTCTTTTATGCACAGTGTTGTGACAAAAGCAATTACACCCATGGCCTGTAATGATAATATCATTTGAGTAAAATTTGGCTAGATACAGTATTTTTGAAAAACAAAACCACAACATATGTGGCAATAATGGTCTCTGTATTATCTCATTTGCTGGTAAAACTCTACTCCACTTTCAAATAAAAGGTGCCTCTTTTCATTTTGAAGTAAGAGAGGTATCGGGATTGAGGCAGCAGGGCATGTGAAGGAAAAGATAATGAGCATCTGACATGGGGAATATCAGAGATAAGCTGGTGAGTGTTGTCAGGGTACTGTTGGTTGAGGAGGGGCCATGTGGGGGATAAGGCTTCAACCACACGTGCCCCCCCCCCCCCTTTGCCAGAGCAGCTTCAACCACACGTGTCCCCCCTTTGGCAGAGCAGCTTCAACCACACGTGCCCCCCCCTTTGCCAGAGCAGCTACAACCACACGTGCCCCCCCCCCTTTGCCAGAGCAGCTACAACCACACGTGCCCCCCCCCCTTTGCCAGAGCAGCTACAACCACACGTGCCCCCCCCCCTTTGCCAGAGCAGCTACAACCACACGTGCCCCCCCCCTTTGCCAGAGCAGCTACAACCACACGTGCCCCCCCTTTGCCAGAGCAGCTACAACCACAGGTGCCCCCCCTTTGCCAGAGCAGCTACAACCACACGTGCCCCCCCCCTTTGCCAGAGCAGCTACAACCACACGTGCCCCCCCCCTTTGCCAGAGCAGCTACAACCACACGTGCCCCCCCCCTTTGCCAGAGCAGCTACAACCACACGTGCCCCCCCCTTTGCCAGAGCAGCTACAACCACACGTGCCCCCCCCTTTGCCAGAGCAGCTACAACCACACGTGCCCCCCCCTTTGCCAGAGCAGCTACAACCACACGTGCCCCCCCTTTGCCAGAGCAGCTACAACCACACGTGCCCCCCCTTTGCCAGAGCAGCTACAACCACACGTGCCCCCCCCTTTGCCAGAGCAGCTACAACCACACGTGCCCCCCCTTTGCCAGAGCAGCTACAACCACACGTGCCCCCCCCCTTTGCCAGAGCAGCTACAACCACACGTGCCCCCCCCCCCCTTTGCCAGAGCAGCTACAACCACACGTGCCCCCCCCTTTGCCAGAGCAGCTACAACCACACGTGCCCCCCCCTTTGCCAGAGCAGCTACAACCACACGTGCCCCCCCCTTTGCCAGAGCAGCTACAACCACACGTGCCCCCCCCCTTTGCCAGAGCAGCTACAACCACATGTGCCCCCCCCCCTTTGCCAGAGCAGCTACAACCACATGTACCCCCCCTTTGCCAGAGCAGCTACAACCACATGTGCCCCCCCCTTTGCCAGAGCAGCTACAACCACACGTGCCCCCCCCTTTGCCAGCCAGAGCAGCTACAACCACACGTGCCCCCCCCTTTGCCAGAGCAGCTACAACCACACGTGCCCCCCCCCTTTGCCAGAGCAGCTACAACCACACGTGCCCCCCCTTTGCCAGAGCAGCTACAACCACACGTGCCCCCCCCTTTGCCAACGCAGCTACAACCACACGTGCCCCCCCCCCTTTGCCAACGCAGCTACAACCACACATGCCCCCCCTTTGCCAGAGCAGCTACAACCACGTGTGTCGATCCCCCCCCTTTTACCAGAGCAGCTACAACCACACGTGCCCCCCCTTTGCCAGAGCAGCTACAACCACGTGTGACGATCCCCCCCTTTTACCAGAGCAGCTACAACCACACGTGCCCCCCCCTTTGCCAGAGCAGCTACAACCACGTGTGACGATCCCCCCCTTTTACCAGAGCAGCTACAACCACACGTGCCCCCATCTTTGCCAGAGCAGCTACAACCACACGTGCCCCATCTTTGCCAGAGCAGCTACAACCACACGTGCCCCCATCTTTGCCAGAGCAGCTACAACCACACGTGCCCCCATCTTTGCCAGAGCAGCTACAACCACACGTGCCCCCCCTTTGCCAGAGCAGCTACAACCACACGTGCCCCCCCCTTTGCCAGAGCAGCTACAACCACACGTGCCCCCCCCTTTGCCAGAGCAGCTACAACCACACGTGCCCCCCCCCCTTTGCCAGAGCAGCTACAACCACACGTGCCCCCCCATGCCAGAGCAGCTACAACCACTCGTGCCCCCCCATGCCAGAGCAGCTACAACCACTCGTGCCCCCCCTTTGCCAGAGCAGCTACAACCACACGTGCCCCCCCTTTGCCAGAGCAGCTACAACCACACGTGCCCCCCCCTTTGCCAGAGCAGCTACAACCACACGTGCCCCCCCCCTTTGCCAGAGCAGCTACAACCACACGTGCCCCCCCCCCTTGCCAGAGCAGCTACAACCACACGTGCCCCCCCCCCTTGCCAGAGCAGCTACAACCACACGTGCCCCCCCCCCTTGCCAGAGCAGCTACAACCACACGTGCCCCCCCCCCCTTTGCCAACGCAGCTACAACCACACATGCCCCCCCCTTTGCCAGAGCAGCTACAACCACATGTGCCCCCCCTTTGCCAGAGCAGCTACAACCACATGTGCCCCCCCTTTGCCAGAGCAGCTACAACCACATGTGCCCCCCCTTTGCCAGAGCAGCTACAACCACACGTGCCCCCCCCTTTGCCAGAGCAGCTACAACCACACGTGCCCCCCCTTTGCCAGAGCAGCTACAACCACGTGTGACGATCCCCCCCCTTTTACCAGAGCAGCTACAACCACACGTGCCCCCCCCCCCTTTGCCAGAGCAGCTACAACCACATGTGCCCCCCCCTTTGCCAGAGCAGCTACAACCACACGTGCCCCCCCCTTTGCCAGCCAGAGCAGCTACAACCACACGTGCCCCCCCCTTTGCCAGAGCAGCTACAACCACACGTGCCCCCCCCTTTGCCAGAGCAGCTACAACCACACGTGCCCCCCCTTTGCCAGAGCAGCTACAACCACACGTGCCCCCTCCCTTTGCCAACGCAGCTACAACCACACGTGACCCCCCCTTTGCCAACGCAGCTACAACCACACATGCCCCCCCCTTTGCCAGAGCAGCTACAACCACGTGACGATCCCCCCCCTTTTACCAGAGCAGCTACAACCACACGTGCCCCCCCCTTTGCCAGAGCAGCTACAACCACGTGTGACGATCCCCCCCCTTTTACCAGAGCAGCTACAACCACACGTGCCCCCCCCTTTGCCAGAGCAGCTACAACCACGTGTGACGATCCCCCCCCTTTTACCAGAGCAGCTACAACCACACGTGCCCCCCCCTTTGCCAGAGCAGCTACAACCACGTGTGACGATCCCCCCCTTTTACCAGAGCAGCTACAACCACACGTGCCCCCATCTTTGCCAGAGCAGCTACAACCACACGTGCCCCCATCTTTGCCAGAGCAGCTACAACCACACGTGCCCCCATCTTTGCCAGAGCAGCTACAACCACACGTGCCCCCATCTTTGCCAGAGCAGCTACAACCACACGTGCCCCCCCTTTGCCAGAGCAGCTACAACCACACGTGCCCCCCCTTTGCCAGAGCAGCTACAACCACACGTGCCCCCCCCCTTTGCCAGAGCAGCTACAACCACACGTGCCCCCCCCCCCTTTGCCAGAGCAGCTACAACCACACGTGCCCCCCCCATGCCAGAGCAGCTACAACCACTCGTGCCCCCCCATGCCAGAGCAGCTACAACCACTCGTGCCCCCCCTTTGCCAGAGCAGCTACAACCACACGTGCCCCCCCCTTTGCCAGAGCAGCTACAACCACACGTGCCCCCCCCTTTGCCAGAGCAGCTACAACCACACGTGCCCCCCCCCTTTGCCAGAGCAGCTACAACCACACGTGCCCCCCCCCTTTGCCAGAGCAGCTACAACCACACGTGCCCCCCCCCTTGCCAGAGCAGCTACAACCACACGTGCCCCCCCCCCCTTGCCAGAGCAGCTACAACCACACGTGCCCCCCCCCCCTTTGCCAACGCAGCTACAACCACACATGCCCCCCCCTTTGCCAGAGCAGCTACAACCACATGTGCCCCCCCTTTGCCAGAGCAGCTACAACCACATGTGCCCCCCCCTTTGCCAGAGCAGCTACAACCACACGTGCCCCCCCTTTGCCAGAGCAGCTACAACCACACGTGCCCCCCCCTTTGCCAGAGCAGCTACAACCACACGTGCCCCCCCTTTGCCAGAGCAGCTACAACCACGTGTGACGATCCCCCCCCTTTTACCAGAGCAGCTACAACCACACGTGCCCCCCCCTTTGCCAGAGCAGCTACAACCACGTGTGACGATCCCCCTCCCTTTTACCAGAGCAGCTACAACCACACGTGCCCCCCCCCTTTGCCAGAGCAGCTACAACCACACGTGCCCCCCCCTTTGCCAGAGCAGCTACAACCACACGTGCCCCCCCATGCCAGAGCAGCTACAACCACTCGTGCTCCCCCATGCCAGAGCAGCTACAACCACACGTGCCCAGGGTTGCCAAGGGAATTCAGGGCCCGGGTATAACAAATTCATGGGGCCCCCCTCATAGTCGAGTAAGCCCTAAAAATTTCGGGGGTGTGGTCATACATTCAGGGGCTTGTCATTGCGCCGTTGGGGTGTGGCTAGCCTAACGGCGGTGCAAAAAATTTCGGGGTGTGGTCATACATTTGGGGGCGTGGCAATGCACCGTTGGGGCGTGGCTAGCACATCAAAATCACTAGGACCTGAATTCACCAGAGCGTCACATATGTCCCAGCACTCCTGACTTTTAAGACATCTAGCACCACAGTGTAGTATACAAAGAATGCACAAAAACATAGAGTTCAGTCTTGGCCTGCACCTTACATTGGGCACAACACTCACCAAAAATTGCCATTGTCCCTACTAGAATCACAACATTTCACACACTCTGCTGCTCTCTACTACCTGTTCGTCTCACTTTCACCACCTGTGACTGCTGCTTTCTTTAGTTGCGGCTTGTCCGGATCCTGCAATGTTGGAGGACCTATTTGGGAAAAAAAATGGCTACATTTAGAAAATTACAGCCAGCCCCGGCGTTAAATCAATAGCACCCATGATTAATAATTAGGCCTTCCTCCAGCCCCAACATTAAAATAAGTATTCACATTTAATAAATAAACCTATTTCTCTTCCTGCAAACAGCCTAGCAATACCTATTTCCCGCAACCATCACTGCCATTAATAAATTCATAGTCACATTTAATAAATAGACCTCATTCTCCCTAAACTCACCCCCATATTCAATAGCCCCCAAACCACCCCATCTTAAATTAATAGTCCCCACTATTAAATGTGCCTCTCCCCTTTTTTTTTTTTAACTCTGTGCTTCTCTCCCCTTTTTTTATTTATTCTGTTTCTCTCCCCTTTTATTTATTCTGTGCTTCTCTCCCCTTTTTTTTTATTTATTCTGTGCTTCTCTCAACTTTTTAATTTATTCGATGTTTCTCTCCCCTTTTTTATTTATTCTATGTTTCTCTCCCCTTTTTTATTTATTCTATGTTTCTCTCCCCTGTTTTTTTACTCCCCCTTCTTTATAGCACTGTCCCTTTCCTCCCCTTGCCTCACCGTTTCTTTACTTACCTTCTGTCAGCTTCTTTCTTTTTCTCTTCTGGTTTTGTCTTGTCCGGCGCTCCTCACTGACTGACGGGCGTGACTTGATGACATCACGCCCAACAGTCAGTGTGAATGGAGAAGAGGGATGCGGCGCCGCGGTCACGTGAGTTTTTTTTTTTTGTTTGTATTATTGTATCCAGCTACCCCCACCAACGAAACGTCCCGACCCCCCCCCCCCCCCCCGCGAAAAAAAAAATACATAATAAAAAAAACGCAAGATATAAAAAAAAAAAAAAAAGAATAATTAAAAAATTAGAAGCGAGGGCCCGGGTAAAATGTACCCGCCTCTCCCCCCTCGGCGACCATGCATGTGCCCCCCCATGCCAGAGCAGCTACAACCACACGTGCCCCCCCATGCCAGAGCAGCTACAACCATACATGCCCCCCCATGCCAGAGCAACTACAACCACACGTGCCCCCCATGCCAGAGCAGCTACAACCACACGTGCCCCCTATGCTAGAGCAGCTTTAACCCCCCCCCTATGCCCTGCACCTTCAGCCACACATGCCCCCTCTCTACCAAGCACCTTCACACATGCCCCCCTTTGCCCAGCACCAGAGCCGTAACTTAGAATTCTAGTGCCCTGGGCGAGAAAGACAAATGCCGCCTCCCTAGCCCTCAATTTTAACCGAATTAGCCTAAAATATTCCTAAATTGCGCCCCCCTTCAGCGTTGCGCCCTGGGCGGTCGCCCCTATCGCACAGCCCTAGTTATGGCCCTGCCCAGCACCTTCACACATACCCCCTCTATGCCCTGCAGCTTCAGTCACACACATGCCCCCCTATGCCCTGCAGCTTCAGTCACACATGTCCCTCTCTGCCCAGCAGCTTTAATCACACATGCCTCTCTCTGCCCAGCACATTTAGTCACACATGCCCCCTCACTGCCCAGCACCATAAGTCACACATGCCCCCCTATGCCCTGCAGCTTTAATCACACATGCTTGACTCACACACGTTAGCTCCCCGTCACATTACCCCTTCCTCTTACCTTTTTCTATATGAGTGACTCCAAGCACAAACAGAAGTGCTGCAGCTTCTGCACTGCCTACCATAGAATTGCAGCAGCCTGCATACACTGTGTACCATGTGACCACTGCGGTCACATGACCCGGTGATGTCAGAGTGACGTGGGAAGGTACCTAAACTGAAGGGGATTTAGCCACTAGCTTCTGAACCCACGGAGTAGTAAGTAAATACAGAGGCTGTTTTTTCTTTACTTTTTTTTGCGTGGGAGACAGTGGCCTAAGCAGTAATGCACGATGTTATAGAGTATATTAGTTCTTTACATTTTATATAATGTTAAATGCAAAAACCCTGTTTGTATGATAGCCTAACATCAGAAGTATTTTTGCTTTGCTTACAAATGCTTCGAAAGCTTATTAAACGGGCCATACAAGAATATTGGTCAGAGAGATGTCATCCATAGTGCTTTACTATAATTTAATTTTCAAAAAATGGCCTTTAAACATAAAACTTGCATTATATTGAACGAAGGTGGTTTAAAGAGGGTGTCAGGTAATGGCATTACTATACTTTAATGTATTTTTGTACACTCTATATTGCTGGTGGTAAGTGAGGGTGGTTTTAAAGCAAGTGCAGGACCTGTATTCCTGTGTTAATTTCATCTAGAATATGGTCTGAGTTTCACCTGAGTCTAAATAATAAATATTTAATAAAACATGCAACAGAACACATTGACCAACATTTCCTGTCTGGTGGAAAAAATGTACAAACCTTTAAACTTGGCAGCTAATGGCACAATCCAGATTGTTATTCTCTTAATGATTGCAAGCTGTCTGCATGCTCCTTTGCAGCCATGCTTTTCAGTTATTAAAGTCTGACTGCACTACTGTAGTGAGCCATTTTGTTCCTTATCGGCTGACATTATTTGCAGTATTTGCGCTGGTTTAATTGTGTGATTTATCCAGGCTAGGCTGGGATTCTGGAAGGTTCAAGCTATGGGTTGTGGCTGATCTAGTCTAATTATGAAAGAGTTGTTCATACTCTCTTGCTATGCTGGTCTATACTATTTATATACCTGCAACGGTGACTTAACAGAGAGCAATATCGGTGGTTCACCGGGCAGACATCAATTGGAGATGAGCGAGAGAGAATCAGTGATAGAATTTCTTTCTTTCCTTCACTTTCCAATCACAGATTAATGAAACTTTCTCATCCATTACTTACATCTCTTAATCCTGAGTCTCCACTGATTTAAGAACAACTGCTATAAGAACTCAACATGTTGAATGCTGCTGCTTTTGCATAAACCTATGTTTGTGTGCCTGACAATGTACACAGACTATAAATTTGTTTCACAGTGAGCATGCAAGGGGGGCAGAGCTTTAAGAGGTGGGTGAATGATTTCCATGACATTTTTTTTAACCTGATCAGCTGTGATATATGCAAAACATCTCCTTAATTGGTGTGACTAGAAGGTGACCACTGGATTTAATGTTTGGTTAAAAGCTTTGTTAGAAGACTGAATAGCACATTTCTGTAAGGTCCACACTAAGCCTAACACCTCTATGAATATCCCCAGTGAATGATTAATCTGTTAATCAATTTCTCTTTATTATTAGTACCTGGATAAAGAGAAATTAATATGGTTTCACTTTCTCTCACCGTTGTAAGAAAGGTATCACTCGCCTTTGGTCGGTTACAGGAAGCACTTGGCAGAAGTCCTGTGGATATTTTTATAGCTGTCCTTGATTTTATGAAAACCATGAAAAGGCAGTTGTGGGCATCTTAGACTGTTACTGTTGGTTGGCTGCAACATATAGAATGCACATGTATCACTGACACGCCTTTAAAATATTTGTGCTAAGTGTAATACAAAAAGTATGTACATATTAAATGTTCAAGATGATTTGGCATAAGCCTTGTTTCTCTTTTGCAGCATTTTCCACTTTTAGCTCCTAAGAGATACAGAGTCCTCTGTGATAGGCATGGGAGCAGGAGTAAAGTGCATCATTACTGGAGGCAATATAAAGGGTGCGTTGAATGATAATTGTATATGTGTTCTCAGTGTAAAGCAGAGCTGACCTAGTAGCTCTTATTTTTCTGTCTTTTAGCACTTGGGCGCGCTATTCACTCCCTCTCACGAATCGGAGAAGAGTTATACTTTGAACCGTTAGATGATGGGGTAAGAAACATCCTGTTTGCTTTATACTATGGAGTCTGAAATTCATCATCATCATTTATTTATATAGCTCCACTGAATCCGCAGCGCTCTACAGAGAACTCATTCACATCAGTCCCTGCCCCATTGGGGCTTACAGTCTAAATTCCCTAACATACACACAGAGAGACAGAGAGAGAGAGACTAGGGTCAATTTTTAATAGCAGCCATTAATTATGGTAAAAATCACTGCTCATTTTTCCTCGCAGCTCTGTGGGATGTGAGGAAAAATCAGTGGAGATTTATCTGAAAAAATGCACGCAAAGTGTCTCTGGAATGGTAGCAGAAACACTTCGGGCATAATTGAATTTTCTAGGATTTCGTTACACCTCATTTTTCTACAGTTGTTCAGTAAAACCATTATTTTGCACAGAGATCCTTATTTGTATTTCACATATTAGCTTTCAATAATCTGAGCAGCTTGCTCTACTGCGGTAAAATACAATATCATCCAGAGGTGGAATAGTAATAGTGTGAATCAGTGAAGTACTCAGATCGGCGACAATATTAAAACCACCTGCCTAATATTGTGTAGGTCCCCTTCATGCTTCCAAAACAGCTCTGACCTGTCGAGGCAGGACTACACAAGACCTCTGAAGGTGTCTTGTGGTATCTGGCACTAAAACATTAGCAGCAGATCCTTTAAGTCCTGAAAGGGGTGAGGTGGGCCCTCCATGGCTCGGACTTGTTTTCCAACACATCCCACAGATGCTTCATAAGATTGATATCTGAAGATTTTGGAGGCTAGGTCAACATCTTGAACTCTTTGTCATGTCCCTCAAATTATTACTGAACAATTTTTGCAGTGCGGTTGGGCGCATTATCCTGTTGAAAGAGGCCACTACCATCATAGAGTACAATTGTCTTGAAGGGGTGTACTTGATCTGCAACAATGTTTAGGTAGGTGGTACATTCCAAGTAACTTCCAGGACCTGAGTATTCCAAGCAGAACATTGCCCAGAGCATCACACTGCCTTCGCCAGCTTACCTTCTTCCCGCAACGCATCCTGGTGCTATCGCTTCCCCAGATAAACAACGCACACACATACAGCCATCCACATGATGGTAAAGAAAACATGATTTAATCAGACCAGACCTTCTTCCATGGTCCATGGTGGTGCCCGTTGTAAGCGCTTTCGGTGGTAATCAGAGGTCAACATGGGCACTCTGACCAGTCTGCAGCTGTACAGCACCATACGCCTCAAGCTGTAATGCACTGTGTGTTCTGATACCTTTCTACATAGCCAGCATTATCTTTTCAACAATTTGTGCTACAGTAGCTCTTTTGTAGGATTGAACCACACAGGCTTGCCTTTGCTCCTCACGTGTATCAATGAGCCTTGGGCTCATTGATACACGTCCCTGTCCTTTCTTGGACTACTTTTGGTAGGTACTACCCACTGCATACTGGGCACACAGACCTGCCGTTTTGCCTGCTCATCTATTTGATTCTGATCTATAGTACATACATCTATTTTCTACAAATATTTGACAAGGCTCTAATATTGGAAAATAATGATTTTTTTTGTTGTGTACTTCAGTCTTCCTTTAAATAAGCCTATTCAATCATATTTTCAGAGTCTTAAAGAAGTTCACTTTCACTAAACTTTGTTTACCCCAATATATAAAGTATGTTGCAAAGTTTATTCTTTTAATTAGACGCTCTTATCCCACAATCCATTTGCCGCATATAGTCCCGTCTGTTTACTGTAACCACTCAGGCTAAATCCTGACACTGCAATCAATGTAGAATTTCTGTTTGTCACTTTCACACACCTAGAAACTTCAGTGCCATGAGTCCTAGGTTAGAAGGCAATTTCTCTCTTATTCTAAGCTGCACCCAAGAACATTCGTAAACAGAAAACCATCCAGCTCATATGTAAATAGCGTTTGGATTTCCTCCTGTACATCTCATTGAGAATGGTTTGTTCATATGTCACAATGGCTCATACTGTTATGTGATCACCCTTGTTTCCTATTTTAAAATAAATGATCTGAGTCTATTAAGACACAGGTCACTTCTACAGCATCCCTAAAATCATTTATTTACATGCACTAACATGGACTTTGTTTGTCTATAACATCCCTGGCTATGGTATTGATTATTTACACATACCTTACTTGTTAAAAATAAAAAAAATAAATATAAAGTATTAAAACCAAGAATATAAAAAAACAACAACACATTTTAAATACACATTTTATTTATACCCAAAACATACACTAAACCTCTAACTTAGTTGTTATACTTTAAATGTTTAGAAGTCACATAATAAAATAATTGATATTTTCTGTGACAAATCACATTTGTAATTGTAGCTGTGGGAAGTTCGAAAGCACATTTTTAAAAATCTAGTTTCCCTTATTTTTCTGTATAATGGTCATAAACTAAAATGTAATTGCACAGCTACTTGTACACTCTCACACTTTATGAAAAGTCTTCCCGTTTTGCTTTTCTTTGCATCATTTTCACTGTTGCCTGCAATGTTTACAAGTGTTAATCTGAGTTCTTCTTTGCGTAGTTGAGGTCCTGTTAAAAGTGAGGACAAGTTTTTGTTTCCTTCTTTTCTAGATTTTAACACGTGTTTTTTTCTTAGTGACCATGTGTACAGGGCCTTAGTGTTTGCGATGCAGTCTAAAGTCATCTTGTGCTTTAAATGTAGCCTCTATGTATTGTTTTTTTTTTTTTTTTAAAGTAACATTTTATTTGAAGAGTTTTCAAGTTTTAATTGCATATTAGTTAGATTACAAATCAAACAGTGGGTATAGACAATTATTAAGAACCTTGTTATTTCGTCAAACTACAGGATTAGGAATGGAGAAACTCAGGAATCTAAGAAAGGGTCAAGGGGGGGAAGGTGAAGTTATGAAATTTAGGAAGAGAAGGAGAAAGGGAGGAGAAGGGCAGTTGCAAGGACAGAGAAGGAAAAAGAAGGAGAAGAGGTTACTAAGGAGCAAGGGGAAATAGGAGGGGGAGCCCAGCCTGACATCCTAATTGTTAGATGTCCCATATGTGATTTACCGCTAGATCCAAGACGTCAGTATCTATTTTTTTTAAAACTCTTTTTATTTATTCTTGAAAGAAACAGAAAGCAGATCAATAGTATCAAGGACATTGTGCACAATATCCGTTACATACTGTGACTGGATCACTGATAAATAACTTTGGGTATAAATTTATTTAAAGCAAATGCACTTATTTTTGATATTGTGTATATTGTGAGATAGGAAATCGTTATCTCTGAGATCAGGGTAGAAAAGTTGTTTTTTCTGTTTACCCTTGCTAAAGGAAATACCTTATTTCTGATGTACAACTGATACAATAAGGCTTTGTTTTGAAAGCCTTTTGCATATCTTAGTGCAAGGAAATGCATTCATGTCTAAGGTATATGTTTGATTTCTGATAAGTCTGTTGTGTAGTGTAGAGTATGTCCTCATTAAGGCTAATTAAGTTTATTCAATGTGAGTGACCAACACTTGAATGCACAACAGGGGGCCGTTACCTGAGTGCATGTCTTGTTAGACAGACAGGGACTCTAAACAAAAGAGACAGAACATCTGAAGGGGGGATGTGGAAGGTAAATAGTGTTAGATGCAAAACTAGATTACATCATGAGATCTGATGGAAATCAAGTTGATATGGAAGTTCAATTATTAGATGCAAAATTAGATTACATCCTGAGATCTAATGGAATATTCTAGACGGGTTGCAGCCAGCTAGGTCCAAGGGGCTGGCTTACCTCTGCTAGGAGTTATGTCAGAACTGTATAAAAGGTGAGCTGTGTGAGCATGTAATGTATAATTCTGATGTTCCATCTGACCTGACCACTGATACCTTAAATCAGTGGAACTGTCCTTGTCAGGACACTTGAGCAATAACCATCACTCTGCTTCAAGACCCTGCATGACAACTTCTTCAACATTGCTGTAATCCTGTGACCTGCCGACTAGACCCTAAAATCTAATCCATTCTCTGGCTGTCTGTGGTTTGGACCCAAGCTTTTCCAGTACCACCGCTCTGCCTGCTACAAATGCAGCTCTGGAGGATCCATCCACAGCAACCCGGATCCATAGTAAGAGATCCGGAGTTACCAGCCCAAGTGTACCAGCAGAGGAGTACACTAGCAGTGACATTTATCCAGAAGGAACATGGTTCTGAACGCCATAAAGGAGTTCAGTGGTGGCAGCATTGTAAGCCCCTCCTACTGCGGCAAGAGGGCGCATTTGGGATAACGAAAGTGAACAGTGGCAAAGTAAGCGCAGCCGGTTCCCAGCAACAACACACAGGGTGGCATAGGCGGTCCATCCTGCACACATACATTATTAAGTTTTGATACAATTGAGAGTCTCATAACATTTCAATACAAAGATTCAGCATCAAGTGTCATCACAATTAAAATAATTGCATTCCTTGTGTTATGAGAGAAAAATGTAATTAACCCTAGCAATACTTATTTGCAAGTGTAATTGTCCGGTTAGAATAATTATTATGCATGGGATAATAAAAGGGAAGCAAACACAACCAAAAACAAATAATCAAGGGGAGGAATGGGAGGGAGGGATTGATAGTTGTCTCTGACGTTCCTTATCCCCGAGGGGTGCAGGGAGGACCAGGGAAGAGAGCCATCAGGACAACATTTGTCAATTGACAGTTTTTTACAGCTTTTTTTTTTTTTTTCTCCCCTTTTTTATAAGGTTTAGGCATATCTTATCAATTATACTAAATTGTCTAAGTAAGTACCAAGTAGTAAATTCGATAATTTAAAAATATTTTGCTGAACTGCAAGTTCTAACGATCCAATATATGTTCCCCACTTTTTCTGAAACTTCACTCCACCTTTTTCTATGTCAGGAAGAGTAGCTCTCCTGTCTAAGTAAATTATATCTAAAATCTCTGCTTTAAGCATTTCAAGGGTTGGGGGAACTGCTGATGTCCACTGTTGGAATATCAGCTGCTTGGCTACAGTAACTATTACAATCAGAGCAGTTATTATATCAGGGTAAGGGAGAGCATCTCTCCAAATGCTGAAGTCAGCCAATAAAAGTGGTTCTGCAGTCAAGGGAACCTGTAGTTTGAAAGTATTATTAATGTAGTCAACAATTTTATACCAGTATTTCTTGACCTTTCTGCACTCCCAAAAGTTGTGCATCCAATCTGCTTTCTGGGTTTTGCATTTTGGTCAGAGACCTGTCTCTCCTTCAACTATATAGCAAGTCTTGCCTGTGGAATGTATGCTCTATGAACTACCTTTGTGTGTGTGTGTAAATATATGTATATTATACCTAATTTTAAAAAGTGAGGATTTCAAAAAGGTAAGTAGATTTTCTAAGCCATCTGTCTCCTGCGTGGGGTTTTTCAGAGTATTAATGGAGGTTACATAATGTCGAAACTGAAGATACATGAAAAATTGGGAATTTGGTACACCTGTTTTGTACCTCAGCTGTTCAAATGTATAAAGCCTGCCCTCTGGGTCAAATATATCTTTAACTGCTATTATACCTTTATCGCGCCACATAGAAAAACTGACATTTTCCAGACTGGGTTGGAATACAGGGCATTTTCTAGGTTTTGATTAGTGTAACAACTACGCTGGTAAAGCCAGTCAATAATGTAGCGAAACAAAGCTGCTCGTGTGAATGTGGTTACATCTGGCAAGCTGATTTCACCTTGGGTCTTTCCAAGGATTAGCTTGTTCCTAGCTATGCAAGGTTTTTTAGAGTGCCAAATAAATTTAGAGAATAAGGTTGTGCACATATGTGTGTCCAGCTTACTTAAACCTATAGGGAGCATTTGTAGTGGGTACGCTAGTTTCGGGAAAATAACACTTTTAATGACCGCGTTGCGTCCTAAGAGAGATAGTGGAAGATGGTGTCAGTTATTTAACTGTGATTTTTTTTTTAATGATAGGGGAGTAATTGACAGTATAGAGATTTTGCAATTTAACCGGAATATAAATGCCAAGGTATTTAATTTTGTTACAATTCAGCGTAAACTGAGATGTAAGAGAGGAATTGAATTGTCCATTATAGCTTGTGTACCTGATAATGGTAGCAATTCTGATTTATCAAAATTTATTTTGTATCCTGCAATGGAGCTAAACTCCTGTATCGTGTAAAGAATAGCGGGAATTGATCTCTCTGGATTGGATACTATCAATAGCATGTTTTCAGCAAAGAAAGCCAGTTTAGCCTTATAATTTCGCACATGTATGCCTGTATAGTCGACATTTTCTCTTAATGCTACCAATAGAGGTTCCAACGCCAATGCAAATAATAGTGGGGATAGCGGGCATCCCTGCCTAGTGCCTCTTTCCACTTTGAATGGGTATGATATTTAACCATTAGTCAATATTTGTGTGTGTGTGTGTAGTATACGGATTTCAATGTATTGATATATCGTTCCGGGAAACCAAACCTATGAAGGGTCTTGAGCAGATGATCCCACGTCACGAGATCAAACGCTTTTTCGGCGTCTAAGGATATTCGCAAGGTAGGCTCATCTGTCTCCGACCTCTCCAGCGTATAAAGGGTTGCTAGAATCTTCCTAACATTGGTTACTGAGTGCCGCCCCCATATAAAACCTGACTGGTCATTGTGAATTAGATTTGGCATCAATATCTTAAGTCGCTCTGCCATAATTTTCGTAAATAGCTTATAATTTACATCTAGGAGTGAGATGGGTCTATATGACCCTGGTTGCGTCTTATTTCGTCCCGGTTTAGGAAGCACTTTGATAATGGCACTATTAAAATTCAACGGCACTTTATTGTCTAAGAATATTAAGTTAAATAAATCTGTCAGCAAGACTGCAATTCTATCTTGGAAAATTTTATAAAATTCCCCGCTAAGCCCATCTGGGCCAGGGGATTTAAAAGATTTCAGATGTTTGATCGCCTTCAAGACCTCTGCAGAGGAGAATAGGCTGTATTAGGGTATCTGCTTGTGTTTCTGTTAGTTGTGGTAAGGAGATTTTTCCCCAAAAGGAATCGCGTGAATTTGCATCTATAGGATTTTTAGAGTAGAGTTTTCAGTAGAAAGAACTCAAAATCTCTATAATTTCATCTCTTGGTGTTTAATAGTTCCATCTTGTGCTTGTAATGATGTAATATTACTATTCAGTCTAGTTCCATTTATTAAGTTAGCGAGAACTCTACTTGATTTATTACCAAACTTGTAAAAATTTAATTTATTTGTATTTGTTTGGTGATCACATTGTTGTTGCATGACTTGGTCAAAATGTATTTGTTTTCTCTATCCTACCAATGGGGGACACTGCATTACCTTGGGGTATAGTAGGTGGGACTGGAGTTAGCACTTATCAACTTGTTTGTTCTCCTGACTCCTCCCCCACTATGCCCCTCCTCTGTAGCTGACTTCAGTTGTTGTAAGTGCCTTCTGGAGAAAGGTCACTTCTGTATAGGCTCCTGCCTATACTTAGTTTAGCATTAGGTTTCCTGTTTTTATTTTTGTTCCTTTTCAGGTGCAGCGCTGGACTCCATGCCAAGACTCAGAGGAGTGAAAGTCCCCGGGATTTCTTCACTCTTGAGTTCCAGCGCAGGTAAGCAGCACGCTTCCCTTGCACCTCTGCCGGCAGTCTACCCTTAGAAAACAACGAGCAAAGGGGCCGTTGTTTATTTTAAAGTGTGCCTTTAAAGGCAGCTTTATGTGGGGCAGTTATGTGTATTAGAGGCCTTATAGACGGCCGCGGCCACATTTAAACAGGCGGGCGGGAGTGAGGGTGTCTCTGCCTCTCCTCCCCGCCCGCAGACTTGCCGGCAGCCACCCCCCCTCCTCCGCCCCTAGACAACGAGCAGCAGCGGGGGAGAAGGACAAGCATTGCGCTCTGTAGAGGCGATGAAGTCAGTGAGACCGCACGCACCCTGGGCATGGCAGCGCGGCGGTTCTCACTTCCAGCAGCTGAAGCCATATTATATATATATATATATATATATATATAGGCTGAGCGGCGGTGAGCAGAGGCGGACATGTTAGGAGAGGGGAGTACACCTCCCCCTCTCTCTCTCCCTAATGGCGCGCACGGCGGCCATCTTGGATCCGGAGCACACACACATCAGTGCATGCTGTTCCAGACTTCTGCCTCTCTTCACTGGGTAATGTAGTATCGTTTTTAATTCTGTTTTTAAACGATTGTCAGCCTGTTTGCCACAGTCAGGACCTTTATTTCAGGACCCTATGACTGCTGTATATATTATAGGATTACCTATTAGACAATATGGTAGTTTCCTATCCTCCTGTGACATATTTTGCTTTTTGGGCAGATGTACATTGATATGGGAATACATATATGTATAATATTCCATATGGTGACTGTGGATGGACTTTTTCCATAAGTCTGGTAAAGGGAGTTCCGTATATATACACAATCCCTTTTGCTACGTATAGCCTGTGTTCCAAGTATTGTGGTTAACTTTTATACAGTTTTCCAAATATGCGGTATGTCTGAGGAATTACCTGAGGGGTAATAAACACGCTGTTTTATATGCTCTACATTATTTATGTGGTACAAAAATAATTTACAGTGTTATCCCGTGGTAGGCTGGTTGGTCTGTATTGCATTGTGTATATGTGTGCGTAAACCCTAATAGCACGCATATATATTACCTGTTTAAAGGATAGAACAGATTTATTCTGTGTCTTTTTTCTTGCTGTTGTATCAGGTTACAATAGGTGAGTCTTCCAGGAGTAGAATACTCGCTGGTTGGCATTCTCAAAAAATGTGTATATATGTATGTATGTGTGTGTGTGTATATATATATATATATATATATATATATATATATATATATATATATATATATATATATATATATATATATATATATATATATATATATATATATATATATATATATTTATTTATATGTATATGTGTCTTCAAATTAATTGTTAGACAATGTTATAACCTGTCACTTTGCCTACCATTTCCTTATGTTTTCTAATGGATCAACTGGGAAATGGGAGCGACATTATATATGTGCGAAATGTAATTTTTAAATTATCTTTTCCACAGCTTAGCCCGAATGCCTCGGCACAGACTGCGGAGCTAGGGTCTACAAACAGGGTGCTCCCATTTCGGTGTCAGCTGTTTTGCAGAAACAGGTCTGGTCTAAATCACTGTTGTTTCTGGTGGCCGAACACATTAAGGTGATTTTTAAGTTCGAAATGGTACGTGAGTATCCCCTTTTTCATGCTTCTACACATGTTTACACTGTGCTGGTTAAGCATTCACACAGCTTATATCTGTCCGCTACCACAGAAGCGGCATTACGCTGTTCAGGTATAAAACCATCCGGACAAGGATGCTGTTGTTCACCATCTTCCACAGATGGAGAGGATTTTATTTTGGACTGTTGCAACAGTCAGAATAAGGATGTAGTTTATTCCTCACCAGAAGATGTCTATTTCCATCTTGTTTTACTATCAAGAGGAATGTTCTTGCTGATTACACTCACAAGGTGGATAATCCCAGCTTAAACTGTACACAGTTTTTGCAGTTGCAAGACTACAGTCTATCCTTGGTTTTCAATTTTCAACCTAAGCCTTAGTGACACCCTAGTTGGGAAAATGTTTTTCCTCATATCTTAGACTCAGTGTCTGTCTTTTGTCAAAGACCAGATAGACAGTAATAGACTGGCTATTTTTTTTTTTCACCTTCCAAAACTCTCCAGAGTTAATACAAGGGAGGTAGTCCCTGTTGGTGACAATTCGGTGGCTCTTTATATCTCTTGTTCTGCTGTCCCCTATGCAGAGCAGGGGCTGGTAACGGGTTTTATCTAGCGGCTCTCGGACAGAAGAGTGCTCTAGCCTTTATTCTCATTAAGGGTTAATGGGGTGGTTTGTATTCAGCCAACAGCATCATAGCTGGTAGGCATACAGCTATTCAGCTATGATACCTATAGTTAGCAACATGCTTACAGCACTTTGTTCCAATATCGGAACTCTCAATTTGCACTATTACAAATGAGTATCCAAAGGCTTCTGGCGGTAGGTGTGCTTTCTTTGTTTTATGTCAGCGACACCAGGTCATGATGTTTACGTGTTCCATCCGTTGATCCTCTCTGTTGATTTGAGGTCAGGGTGCCACACTCCGAGTCAGGCTTAGCCTTACAGGGGTGGTTATAGTTTATGTGCTGTGGAAATCAGGTAAACATCCTTTGATTTGTGGACATTCCCCAAAGGTGGAAGTTATTTATTACATCCAACGCTTAGCTTTCAGCTAGACGTTTTCAGCCAGAACATTATACTTGCAGCCTCTCAGCAAGCAGCAGGATTTCATTATTGGGTTCAAAGGTGATCACTTTGAGCCTACCCAGCTCTTTGTTTATTCTACCACGCTAGAAGCGTTGGCTTATGCCTTATCTTCTAGTTTGGGGGTTTTCAGTAGCTTCCTACCGAAGAACACGCTCATCTCTTTTCTACAGAGTTCCAAAATGCTCCTGGCAGAATTTCCTTTCAGTATCAGGAGTTTCTGTTTTGCAAAATAGGATACGAAGTTTCTACTTGTATCTTTGCATCTCCTTGTTCGTAACATCTCCCATGTCTCAACAGGGAGATTCTCATCAAGGAAGGCTGCTTTCATGGCTTTGGACGTGCATAGCACCCCTTTGCCCTGAATCACTAATTTACCTTCGGGTGGTGCTTAGTCACATTGTACAAGAAGAACAACTGACTCACTAATAAAAACAGAGGGTCAGAAAACCTGTAGAGATTCGGTCTCAAAATGCAGTGCTGTGGCATAATTGTAGCACTTATGCCATTCCCGTATCCTAATGCAGGATAGGGGTCGACCTGTGTATGGTCGGAGGGGTGTTCCTTGTGCCATACTATGGGCCAAGCTAGACCAACTTATTCTTATTGAGGGCCGAATGCCTTAGCAATCAATCCTTTAACAGGTAGAGTGGGTCACCTCAGGGTAATACCTTTGTGCTCTCCTGGTGTATAGTTTATAAATCATTTGTAGCAAAAATGCGTTGGCCTGTGTATTTGGAGCATATACATTACATATAACATACTTAGTACCTTCAATTGTAGCATCTAAAATGACTTCTTCCTTCTTTATCAATTATCTTATAATGAATGTTTACTTGTAAGTTTTTCCATACTTGGCTTCCTGTTATATGATGCATATATCAAGATTTTCTGTTTTAACATGGACAATTTGTCACGCTCAACAGATGTGTCTCTTGAAGCAGACTTAAATATGTTAGCAATTTTTAAGTTTGATAGGCGAGTTAATGCCTCCAACATTCCATGAACAGAACTTTAACGCAGTCATTTGTCAATTAAATATCTATGATATACCCAAAAATAATGACCATACCTTCCATACCAACAATGCCATATCATATTGCATGCAGGTCCCCCTCCCTCCCACCCCGAACAATTTCTAATTTGACGCTAGGCCTGATAAGTTTCAGTTTTGAAGAAAGACAACTATCCTGAGGAAAGAACAAGAACAGGGATAAAAAGAACAAATAAAACAAATATAAATGAGACATATGCGATTCATCGTGATAATCCTGATGCCCGAACATATTCGGGTATGAGAAATAAGCATATGAGATTGATGTAACATCTACAAGAACAAATCTAACAAGGGAACCCACTTCTTTCATGAAATGATTATAAGAAGAAAATAAAAAATTAATAAATGAGACTACTCTTATCTTGAATGCAATAAGGGATCAAAATTCAGAACCCTTTTTTTTGTTGTATTGCTTGTGAGAAGTGTTAAGTTTACCAGATATTCAAGACACACTTGGAACATCTTCTAACTAAGTAAGCAAAAGCTATAACGGGCAAACCATTATCAAAATAGTAATAATAGCACACCACAATGACAAACATTAAACAGAATTACCAGGTAGACATCAATGTATGATATCTCTCTCTCTCTTTCTCTTCTATTCTCTTTTTCTTTTTCTTTTTCTTTGTTGTTTTGGGTATTAATCTATCATATCTCTAGTCACCAATGCCTTCACGACTCAGAAGATCTCCAATGCAACAATCATATAACCAATCTATAAACTCAAAACATAGTTACACCTGTAGTATTATCAACTTATATAAAATGGGCAGTTGTATGCAAACAAAAAAACCTTATTTCTCTGGCGCTAATAAACAAAAATTAAAAAATATATAAATAAAAAACATTTAGGTATCAAATGCAGCAACTTAAAAAAGAGGCAGTGTTAAACCTCTATAAGGATGTAACAAATAAAAAACAAAAAGTTGCGCAGAATCTCCTAATATTTATTCGATGGATCAATGAGGGTAAATAAAACATATAAAATAAGTGCACAATATATAATACAATAAAAAAGATCAATTGAATAGATGTTCAAGCCACAGTTAAACCACAGGTGTTGATGCAGATAATGTAATATAATTTTATACTCATAAATATCCCTTGAGTCTGAGATGGTAATTGATATATAATATTATCCAGCTGATGTACAAATGTTATAATATCAAAATAAATTGACATATATAACAGGGATATCCCTCCTGAATATTTAAACGGTCATGCATGCGTCTTTTAAATATAAAATCCACAAAAAAAATATAGACAGTGGTCTAATAATGGAGGATCATATATAAATATATATTTTTGCAGTCCAGAGTAAAGTTAGATTTCTTCGAATCCAAATCCTTCAGGGTTATGTATCAAATATCTTAATTTGTATATCACAAGTAAATTTATAGCGTCCGTAATGAATCAAATGCCTGAGGCTAATCACGGACTGGACACATATTAAACAACTTCTTACTGCCTGAGCGGCTAATAAATAGTTGAATCAGATACCTCCAATGAGTTTGCTTCCAGAAATAATCATATTTAAATTCAGTCCAATGTTTGAGGCTAATATCGGATTCGGCACGTAATAAACAACTTCTTACCGTCTAAGCGGCTATACAGTTATTGAAGCACGTACCTCCGATCGTTCTGCCTTCAAAGTAGGTGAAAATAGTCTCTTATCCGGAAAGGGAATAGAAAGGTATACCTTCTTACCGTATGAACGGTTATTGAAAGCGTGTTACATCCAGTCTTCAGTGCGCACCAATTCAGACGTCCGGATAGAAAGCAGTAATCCTAAATGAAAGTTCCATTTGGGTAATAAAGTGATACTTTATAACAATTTGATCTAAATGATATGCAGCAGACAAAGCGACGCGTTTTGTCTGTAAAACAGACTTTCTCAAGCACTGAAGACTGCTTCAATAACTGTATAGCCGCTTAGAAGGTAAGAAGTTGTTTATTACGTGCCGAATCCGCTATTAGCCTCAAACATTGGACTGAATTTAAATATGATTATTTCTGGAAGCAAACCCATTGGAGGTATCTGATTCAACTATTTATTAGCCGCTCAGGCAGTAAGAAGTTGTTTCATATGTGTCCAGTCCGTGATTAGCCTCAGGCATTTGATTCATTACGGACGCTATAAATTTACTTGTGATATACAAATTAAGATATTTGATACATAACCCTGAAGGATTTGGATTCGAAGAAATCTAACTTTACTCTGGACTGCAAAAATATATATTTATATATGATCCTCCATTATTAGACCACTGTCTATATTTTTTTGTGGATTTTATATTTAAAAGACGCATTCATGTCCGTTTAAATATTCAGGAGGGATATCCCTGTTATATATGTCAATTTATTTTGATATTATAACATTTGTACATCAGCTGGATAATATTATATATCAATTACCATCTCAGACTCAAGGGATATTTATGAGTATAAAATTATATTACATTATCTGCATCAACACCTGTGGTTTAACTGTGGCTTGAACATCTATTCAATTGATCTTTTTTATTGTATTATATATTGTGCACTTATTTTATATGTTTTATTTACCCTCATTGATCCATCGAATAAATATTAGGAGATTCTGCGCAACTTTTTGTTTTTTAGTTGTATGCAAACGCTAAATAACATCAAAATGGCATAGTTACGTGTATATGAATTTAAACACAACATTCTTTCTGCCGAGTGGTATGCCAATATACAGCTATGATAAGTCCAGAACAAGATCAGTCTCTTTGATTTGTTGCTTTAGCTTCAATCTCTGATAAGAATGTTTGCGCATCATCCGCTGTCGTAAAGTCTTTATAGTCAAAGATCCTCAAATGTGTGGGATATAGAAGAGCGAATTTCCTGCCTTTCTTGACAAGTGCAGCACACACTGGGGAAAATTCCTTTCTTGCTCTCGTAACTTCAGCCGAGTAGTCTTGGAAGAGTAGCAGACGATTACCATTCCAGGTTATAGAACCTAGAGTTTTCGAAGCCGACCAGAGTGCAGTCTTATGAGTATAGTTGAGGCATTTGAAAATGACTGCAAGGGCATTCTTTGATGTTCTTGCTCGGTGGTCCCAGGCTGTGCACACGTTCAATATCAACATTGGCAAATTCCTCATTTATCCCCAAAATTTGGGACAGCTCTTTAGAAAGGAAGGATATCAGAGCTGTGCCTTTAACTGCTTTGGGTAGGCCTACATGGTGAAGATTAATTTCTCCTGGATCTATTTTCCAAGTCGTCTAACTTATTTAGCATTTGTTTTTGAGTTTTAAGTAGAGAAGCTGTAAGAGTTTTTCTGGTTCTCAATTTCATGCATGTTTTCTCCAATACGCATTTCATTTACCTGGACTTGCTTAGTGGGACTTGGTCTTAAAATTCTTGTATGGCAGCGGTAAACGCGTTTACCTGTTGCTGCATTAATGGTTCCATAGTCTCTTTAATTGCACGAACCACTGTCTCATCAGAGAGAAAAGGAGTATGTGCGTCCGTTTGAGTAGAACTGGATCTGGATGGAGAGGAAGGATTAGCAGCCATATTCATTGAGGCATCACCTAGCTCTTTATCACCTGGCTTGTTAGTTTTAGCTGCAGACTCGCTCCTCGCTTTCGCTCATTTTCAGTACGTTGTGGTTTGCTAGACGCGGATGCGTTAACACATTTATCCATTGCAATAAAAGAATATCCTTAATCAGTGTTTCGAATAGAAAAACTCCGAATAGTCCCATTTAGACTTAGAGTGGGTATCCGTCCCTCTGTGTTACATTCTGATATTACATCTCAGGATTTGGTTATGCAGTAATATATGTACTGCTTAGCTACGATTTGACAAGTAATCACTGTATATTTGACTTGGGCTGATAAAACAAGTTTACTGCAGATGAAGAAAACAATAAAGGACTTCTGACTGTACACAAGAAATGATCTGTATTATTCTTATTATTATCCATTAGATGGCAGTCAGCTCTAGTTCTTATGTACGTTGAATAATCTTTAAGTATGGTACAGTTTTTATTTTTATATATATTTTTTTTTTCCTGTTAAAGTGCTGCTTATATACTTGTCACTGTGTCTCTGCCGCCCAAAACAATTATTTGAAATATATGAAATATATCTGCCAATCTGTGTTTTGTGGGGTGGTAGATAGCTCACCTCTAATCCAGATCAATATTAAAGGGGTTTTAAGGACCAGAGTTGCTGACCTGTAGTCTTCTTAATATGGAGTTGACTCTCGTATTCCGAGGTTCCAATCTACCATTAAGCGCCGTTCGCGCCAATAGTTAGTTAGCAGTTTCTTTTTGTCTTTAGTCACACTACCGCCATTTTCAGTATCAGTGTATGGCCGATGAGCTTCACAAGTTTGTGTCCCCACGTTGATGCTGGGTATAAGGATAGAAAAGCCTTCCACTGAAGCGCGGTACAGGAGCGCTCCAATGGCGCCAAAGTAAACTCCAGGGGGGGGGGGGAGAGCAGACTGTGGGAGACAGGGAGTCCAAGCTGTGGCTACGTGCAGACTTTTTGGGTTCAACAGTGTCCGAAGTTGTTAAGCACTGTTTATGGTGCTGAGTCACTGCAATTCTCTCTCCAGCTTCCCGTTTCTGGGCTATTTCACTCACATCGAGCTCTCCGTAAAAGCCATCGGCCATGTTGGCTTACAAGCCATGCCCCCCAGTATCTATTTTTAAAAGGTTCACGATTGGTCTACTCCCACAAGTGGCAAGCCAAGGTTGCCAGATACTTCGAAATTTATTGGGCCGATCATTAATTATGTTTGTGATATATTCGCATCGGTAGATCTGCCATATCCTACTAATAACTTCAGTAATGTAGGGGGTTCCGGTTGCTTCCAGTTTGCTTCTACCGCACATTTGGCAGCATTGAGAATATGGCTTACCATTACTGTTGTATGTTTATCGACATCAGCTATAGGTCTGTGTAGGAGAGAATAGGAAGGACAGGAGGGGATTTGCAATGAGGTGACTCTCTGTAAATTAGGTTGTGAACCTTTTGCCAGAATCTAACCATCTTGGGGCATGAACACGAAATATGATAGAACGAACCCTCATGACCACAGGATCGCCAGCATAGACTCGATGAATCAGGATATATGGCTTTTAAACGGTTAGGGGCCAAATACCATCTATACAATAGCTTATATGCATTTTCTTTGGTCCGTTCACAAATAGAGCTCTTAGCGATTTGCGTTCTGACCTCAGACAATTCATCCGTGTCTAGCACCTCACCAAGGTCTTCCTCCCATTTTAGTTCATAGCGATCTTTAGCAGGTTGACAATATGCCACCAGCAGGCTGTAAAATATAAAGATTAAACCTGTAGGAAGGGACTTGCTTTTACAAAAAGAGGTGTTGTGAAACTACAAGTCCCAGCATGCTTTGCCAATAGATAGCAGCTTATTGCTGGAAGGGTATGCTAGGACTTGTAGTTTCACAACACCTGGGGTGTCACAGGTTAGCCAACACTGTCTTAGTTGCAGGTACTGATAGAAGCGACTATGAGGAATTTCATATCGCCTTTGTAGGTCTACAAATTCGGGAAAGATACGCATGGGAGCTAGGTCGACCAGGAATCTTAGTCCACGACAGGACCAGTGTTGAAAAAAAAGTAGTGTTGCCGAGGGGGAAAACCTGGGTTATTCCATAAAGGGAACATAATTTCGGGAGTTGATATCAGTTGGAATAATCGGGTGCTATAGTCCCATATCTGTAATGAGAAGCGAGTAGCGGGTAGTAAGAGGGAGAGTGGTGGACGATGTTTGATCGAAATCCAAAGGAGGGTGTAGGGTGAAAACAATTGTATGAGATTAGCTTCTATATCGACCCATAACACCATATCAAGTGGGGAATGAAACAGGACTAGCTGGGTCAAATGCGTGGCTATGTAATATTTAGAGATATTTGGAAGCTCCAATCCTCCTTCTGTAGTTTGACGGTAAAGAGAGCGGGCTTGTACTCGGGGTCGTTTGCCTGCCCAGACAAACCGGTCAATTTGCCTCTGGAGAGTCTTAAGCGCCAGTGACGGAACCCGAATAGGAAGTGTCTAGAACAAGTAGAAAAGCGGTGGCACGAAGTTCATTTTTACTGCTTTTATGCGGCTCAGCCAAGAAATGTATAGTCTATCCCACTTCTTGAGGTCTCTCTTCAATGAGTTCAGTAGTCGGGGATAATTAGCAGCATATAGTTGACTATATTGAACTGTCCGATATATTCCCAGGTACTTGAGTTTATCCGGTTGCCACCTGTAGTTCAATTGGTGTTTCAGGGAATCTAGTAAGTGAGACGGTAAGTTGAGAGGCAGCATTTCGGACTTGTCTATGTTGATTCTAAAGTTATAAACTGCACCATATTCCCTAAGTTCACTATGCAAAGCAGGGAGTGAGGGGAGGGGGTTAGTAATTGTAAGTAGAATGTCATCTGCGTACATGGAGATCTTGTAATCAGTCCTACCCGCTCGTATCCCCGTGATTGTCAGATTGTTGCGAACTCGAAAGGCCAATGGCTCCATCATTAGATCAAATAGCAACGGGGAAAGTGGGCAGCTTTGGCGAGTGCCGTTCGCAATTTGAAATGGGGGTGATGCAGCACCATTAGCCCAAACGGTCACCGATGGATTATAATATAGCAAAGCTAGTCCACACATAAATTGACCCTCATTTCCCATTGCAAACTTGGATGAGTGCGTTTTAAAGTGGGTTTCTTGGAGCACTACTACTTCCGGAGAGTGTCGTTTCAGATACTGAATCAATATTGTACGCTTTTGTGGTGTGTTGAGACCATTAACATTAATGGTCAAAACCGAAAAAGCCATGGCTGATACCAGTGATATTCAGACCAAGATCGGTGGTGGTAATGTAGTTGGAACAGCAGGATGTCAGGTCGAGGTGGAAAAATTAAGAGGGGAACAGAGAAGGTTAGTCAGGGGTGTAACAAGAGGGAAGAAGACAGCTTGACTGGCAAGGCAAGTCTTCCAAGAATAGGAACCAGTACATCCTGTGTATTTGGGAAATGTGGGGGGTGGTTGAGTAGCAAAAGGAACATTTGTCAGGTGGGAATCTAAATCCTTACAGACAGGTAAATATATATGACATAAAGTATTCGTAAATTGCGCTCAATTATCTTGATATTGTAAAAATGTACAAGTGGTAAAAGGGATAAGAACAACATTTAATAATTACACATTGATTAAAAACAAATAGGTCTGCAGCAATTGATAAAAATGTCCAATACACCATGATGAAGACAAAAATAAAACCGAAATAAAAATCAAAATCAAAAAATAGATATCAACCACTGATTAGTCCCAAACTAATCATGTGAAGTCAATCAAAACAGAATACAAAAACATCACTTAGTGAAACAAAGAAGGAATTGATGCAATTTGTCCCATAAGAAGAAAGTGAGTTCTTTAGAGTCCAAATAGATTACAGGAAAAGCGGGGTCCAGTTGTAGTAATTCCACCAACCTCAAATGGCTGTCAGATGTAAGCGAGATCCAGCCTCAAACCCAGCGGTAGATGGTGCAGGAATCCCTGTTGTGAACAGCGCTTTTGGCGCTCCTGACAATCCTAGGTTGCCGACAGGCAGGGAAGGGAGAGCGATGGCGTGCGTTCCACAGTGTAACGCACGTGACTTCCGGATACGTCACTTCCTGATGACGTCAATCGTGTAGGCGTGTTCCAACGCGTTTCATTCGCATATGCGAATTTCTTCAGGGGTCATATATATATGAGCATATTGAGTAATATTCTGGTGAGAGAGAGAAACATTAGAGAGAAACAGTGGGGTACTTCAACACAACGTTAAGTCAAACACATAGTTAAAACTAACAGACAATACAAACTGGAAATTCTATCGTAAAGTAACTAACATTGTCAATTAAGACACATTTGACTTAGGCATGGCAAGGCCAACATCCTATTAATAGTCTAGAGATCAGCATTATGATCTAGGGAACAGCCCTAAAATATTACTAGGAGCTACCAAAGATAGGTCGTTCTCATACCACAAGGCCGAGCTCCGCTACCATCTCAGTACATAGTGCTATCGGCTGAGTCAATCAGTTAAGCAAACATTTTAGGATTTGAAACAATTAACTAGTAACGGTAATATTGCATCATACCAACAGATAAATTATACTTTTTCCCCGAAAAGTCCTTGATATCAAAGTAGGGTACAGCTATCAACGTTTGATAAGGTCTGAAGACTCCTCCCGATGCAGCGCAGGTAAAGTCCTGATCGACTTTTCCTATCTATCTCGAATAATTTGAATGTACTTGTAAGTAGTAGTCAGTACTTGTGTAGCCATTAAGTTGACTTCTTTATGTTTGTTTTATTGAGGACATCGGAGGCGCTGGTCTTGCAGTCTCTGTTGCATTTATTGCCGGAATCTAGGAAGTTATTCCTAGAATTGGCAGGAGGGCAGATCCTTGATCTAGCGTCTTAATTTTTTGAGTTTGACCCTCGTATCCCATCGAGAGGTGGGAATGGAAAGCCCCATCGATAACGGATTTTGTGTTCACGCAGGAGTTTAGTAATTGGAGTCAGGTCTCGTCTCTTTTGTAGTGTTGTAGGAGCTAGGTCCTGATATACCTTGAGATCTGCTCCTTCAAAAGCAAGCGACGTAGCAGCTCGGGTAGCCATGGCAAATTGTTCTTTAGTTTTATAGTAGTAAAATCTCACTATGTCGTCTCTGTGCGGTTGATTTAACGAAGGTTTAGGACGCAGTGCCCTATGAGCTTGGTCTGTTAGCACTGAGGTGTCAGGAAGATAGTGTCGAAATAGTTTTTCCAGATAGTTAGGTAGCAGTTCGTTATCTATTGCTATTGTTTATGGAATATTTTGGATGTGTAGGTTATTCCACCTAATTCTGTTCTCCGTGTCCTCAAGGTGTTCTTTGAATGATTCCATGTCCGTGCGGAGTTCCGATAATTCTGTTGACACAAACTCCTGGAAATGACAGATCTCATCTACTTTTTGCTCCAAGTCCGTTCTCGTGCCAATGGCTGCTATTTCCCTGCAAAGCTCAGTCGCCACTTTTTTGTTTTCCTCCTGAATAATGGTGCGCACCTCTGACTGAATGATAGACCTGATAATGTCTCTCAATTCTGCGGATATAGAGGTTTCGTTGGTAGAGCTAGCATCATCATTATCCGAGCCAGATTGACGTGCTGGAGAAGACGTTATCGAGTGAGAGGTGTTTCTTTTTTTTAGCTTGAGTGAAAATAGAGGCCATACTCGGAGTGGTCATATTTTTATTCTTGTACGGCATTGAGTTAGTATAGCCTCGTGGGCGGTGAGTCACTCCAGTCTCCAGTTGATAAGGCGACTATAGACAGTTAACAGTTGGTTAGATTTCTCTCTCTCTCTTGTAGCTATGAAGGGGTTATTATATGGCTAATGCGTCATAGATTCCCTTGCATCCCGACATTTCAGCCATCCATTTAGCCACTAGCGTTCTTCTCCATGGGCATTATTAGGATTGGGCCCTGCACAGCGTGGGCTGAGAGAGACCAAGAGGGGCCCAGAGTGTGCCGGATGATGGGATACGTAATGTTAAATGTAGATTGCTTATGCACGCAAATATGACCTCCGGAGCGTCAATGCAGTAATCTGTATAATTTCACTAGACACAAGTTGTAGTGTGGTTTATTAAACACTAGGTGTCAATAATGTATAACTCTATATGCACAAATGCAGGCACCTCAGTGTTAGAAAGAGGCAGAAATAAACAGAATTTTGAGGAGGACCTGAGACTTGTAACTCACGTTCAGACCTTTGCAGCTTGGACGTGGAGGTAAATGCCGGTGAGCTGTGCCCACTGTCCGATCTATGCTCCTCGCTGTCAGCCGAGCCTCAGAACCATTCCCAGCAGGCACCGGAAGTGGAGGCTGCAATGGCAACCGTGACTTCTAGTCAGATGTGGCCGGGTTCGTTCAATAAGGGCCAAGTAGTGGGGTCCTCAGCCGAGAACTGACCGCCTGGTGAGTTCCCCGCAAGGGTGTCATCCACTCAGATGTATGTGGAAGGGGGGATCCAGTCGCGGCGCTTCTCTGATAACAACAGCGGGGTAAGGCCTCACAGTGGTGCGTCTCCCCTCTATGCACCAAACTAGACCGCTGCTGCGGCGCCGAGTAGAATTCCACGAACCGGAAGTCTGGAGTCTGGGGCAGCAATAGCACACAAGACCGTGGTCCCAGTAGGCCACGCACTGCAACTTCAGCGATCCGGGTATTAGATATCTTGAGAGCCAGGTAACAACCTGAAGCCACTCCCGCTCAGGGACCTCTGCCAGTCCGGGGCAGCCAATCAGCCAGACCCAGCTAGGGGGATATACCCCAGAGCCCGTGACCAGGACAGGCCGCACTCTCCGTTTGGCGAGCAGGGCGATTCACTCTGCTACCATAGAGCCTCCAAGGGGTTCACTCTGTGTCGGACACGCTCAGCCACTGCTGTGGATAGGTGGCACTCAAACTGGGATCAATCACTAGGCAAAAGAACTATACTTCGAAGCTCTGCAGCTAGACATCCTGCCAAGATGGTTTCCAAGCCACGCTCCTAGCCTCTATGTATTTAAGTAATCTGAATTCTCTTTTGTTCCACTCTCATCTGAAACCATCACTGCTGTAGGGGTTTTTATTTAGCATATTTTTCATCTCGTCTCTCTCAACCTCTCTGTGATCTCTGATTGTCATGATTTCCTTACTTCTCCGGTTAACCTCCTTAGAAGTGATTTACTGGGCCAAATTAGTCTTTACTATTTCCTGTTTCATGTGTGGAATTTATTTAGATGTAACTTTTGTCCAGTGAACAGGAGAGCCAGGCTGTTTGTTTTGTTTTTGGGGTTTTTTTTTTTTAGACCAATCACTTCCTGATGTACAACAGTCTTTTGAAATACAGAAAGAGATTCTTGCAGCTCTATCGCCTTGTTTGTAGTTCCAGAACATATACAAAGTAGGCCAAATTCTCATCACACAGTGTATTAAAATTTGAACAAATCCTAACAAACTACTACCCAAGTTTTTTTTTCCTCCCCAAGCTGAGGAAACTATAAGGTCTGTAATACTGGAACTTTTGAGACAAGGTACCATTATTCTGATAGCATCACCTTGTAGCACCATGGTTGTCTACTCTCCTGGAATGTCCGGGAGACTCACGAATTTCAGGGAGTCCTCCCGGACTTCAGGGAGAGCAGGAAATTCTCCTGAATCCTGTCTGCCTCTTAAAGTTAAACGGAGGGGACGGGGCTTAGTAATGCCGTGCATGAGTCATTGTGGCCCCGCCCACTGTTTTTATGTGTCCAAAATAGGGATGACCGTTTTTGGGGAAGGGCTAATGATGCAATTCTTTGAGCCCCGCCCCCACATACCCACCTGCCCTCCCGACTCCCGGGAATCAACTTTCCTATGTTGGCAAGTATGTGTAACGCCCCTATACTTCCTGTAAAGAAAATGGGCTTTGAAACTTATGGTTATGCAAGTCCTAAAGCTGGGTGCACACCTATGCAATTATCGTGCAGATCACACGATTCTTTGCAAGAGTGTGTACGCTCCCACAATCCTGTTTTTATCGTACCAAAACACATGGCACCTGTTGATTTGGTTATATAAACTTCCTGAAAATCCTAGTCAATGATGAAATAATGTTTTTTCAGCAGATGGTTTGAGAGATGAAGATCACAGATCTGAAGGTAAATTGTGTAGATGTAGACGCATGAATCGGCATGCTCATCGGGACTTTTAATCGTTGGTGAAAATGGTAGAGACATTGCATCTGAAGTATGATTGCATAGCTGTGTACCCAACTTTACAGCTGTTAACGAAACTCTGTTAATAGGTTTTCCAGTTGTTTCAAATTCAGTAACTACCCTTTCCTTCGTACTATCTGCATACAGGTCTACTTATTTCCTGGTGCTTGACCTGTGCTATCTTTTCTATACCTATTACCCAGTAAAACAATTCCTGTTTGTGTTACGAACCGCGGCGGCTCTGCCCACCGCCGCGACTCACTTCCTGGGTCTGCTCGGCGTCCCGGCCGTCATGACGACCGGGACGTCATTTCCTCCTGGTCCCGGCCGTTGCCTTCTGCACATCCCGGTATTGCCAAGACCATTGAAATTGTTTCCCGTACGGTCTGGTGGCCATCCTTGTCTAAAGGTGTAAAAGAATATATATCATCCTGTGACCTGTGCTCCAAGAACAAGGTTTCCCGGAGTTTCCCTTCCGGGCCACTACTGCCGTTACCTTAGACCCATGTGTCCATGGACTTCATCGTTGACTTACCTCTATCCTCGGAGTGTAACACCATCTGGGTAACCGTGGACCGGTTCAGCAAAATGGCCCATTTTATTCCTTTAACCAAGTTACCTTCTGCCCGTTCTTTGGCCACCCTGTTCGTCAAATATATATTCCGTTACCATGTTACTACCGGAAGATATCGTGTCAGACCAGGGCTCACAATTCATCGCAGTTTTCTGGAAGGCCTTTTGCTCGCTCCTAGGATCAGCCTCAGTTTGTCATCTGCCTACCACCCGTAGTCGAATGGACAGACCGAATGGGTGAATCAATCCTTAGAGCAATACCTTCGACTGTATGTTTCCAAACACCATGACAATTGGGCTGACCTCCTTCCCTGGGCCGAATTTGCATAAAACAACGCATGCCGCACATCTTCTCGGTACTCTCTTTTTTATTGTAACCTGGGGTACCATCCTAGAGTCAACTCCTTATCCTCTCTATCCACTGATAGACCACCTGAAACCAGAGCCACGGCCACCCGCCTTAGGAAGATATGGAAGTCTGTAGATCTAAAGGAAGCTTGAAGTAAAGACCGATGCAAAGTCTTTGCTGATTTACGTCGTTCCACTTGTCCATTCAAGGTTGGAGACTCTGTGCGGCTCTCCACTCGGAATATAAGACTCCATCATCCGTGTAAGAAATTGGGACCTAAATTTATTGGTCCATTTACCATCCGAAAGCAAGTCAACCCAGTGGCCTTCAAACTGAAGCTTCCGGAATCCTTATAAATTCCCAGTACTTTTCACTGCTCTTTGTTGAAACCTGCCCGGTTTTCCAGACAATTCAAAACTCGACGGCCCTCTAGACCTCAGCCAGTTTCGGTTAACGGACATCAAAAATTCATAGTCGAGAAGATCCTTGATTCAAAAAAGGTCCAAGGTCAGTTCCACTACTTGGTTCATTGGAAAGGATACGGCCTGGAGGAAAGGTCCTGGGTACCACAAAGAAATCTTCACTCAGATGAGTTACTTGCTGATTTCTTTAAAAAGTTTCCCGGGAAACCTGGGTGTCGGGGTTCCTTGACCCCTCCTCAAGGAGGGGTACTGTTACGAGCCCCGGCGGTTCTGCCCACCGCGATTCACTTCCTGGGTCTGCTCGGCGTCCTGGCCGTCATTTCCTCCTGGTCCCGGCCGTTGCCTAGGCAATGGTCGGGACGCTCTTTGCCTTCAGCGCCGCGCCGCGGCATCTAGGGCAGCCGGGCGCGTGCACACATCTTTCATTATTGGGGCAGCTGAGTTTAATATACCTGCTGTGCAGGTCAAAGTCTGATTGGGTGCCATCTCTTTATAAGGCAGGAAGGGACAAGCCCTCCCTGACGGTTATAGTTCCTGTTACAGTGCTGTAGACCTGCTCCTTTTCCCTGTTCCTGTTATCCTGAATCCTGTTACCGTTGCTGACCCTTGCCTGAATATTTGACTACGTTTGCCTGCTTGTGCCCCTTGATTTATTGCCTGTACCTTGACACTGCTGATTTGCCTGTGACCCCTGACCTCGGTTCTGTTTACTGGATATTCTGTTTGCTGCCGGCCTCGACCCTTGCCTGGACTTCACTCTGCTATTTACTCCTTTACGCTATCGCTGGGTTCTCCCCAGTCAGTGCACAACTCACGACCCTCAGCTGTCTGCGGCCAAGTCTGTCCCCACCACTAGGGGCTCCAGCGAAAACCAGACTTCTGAGTAGACTCCGGGTTTTGTGTTGCTGGCTGTTGGGGTCCTAACAGTTTGCATTTATTTATCTCGATTGTTGTCACTATACCAGGACCAGACTTAAAGCGCATCCATATTTTCACAGATCTTAAAGAATTGCCATGAGGACGTTGTTTTTTCAGCAGGCTCTGCCCTTGTCCAGTATATAGATGTTTTGTTGCTAGCCTCACCATTGTTGGAAGTTTGCAAAACTGATTCTTTGTACCTCCTTTCTTATAGTAGTCAGAAGGGAATAGAATAAAATCCATTCTACTACATATGGTGCTTGACCACTTGTGGCACTCTCCTATTGGCTTTTTAGTGGTACCATAGGTGCCACTGCCATATCTTGCATGTATGTAACACACAATGGCACATTTGAGCCAAGGATGACTTCGTTGGTTAACCAGGTTCGGTTTGACCGATATTTTACATCTGTTGTTGTGAAACAATATTTTCATGCATGTCCCATTTCTCAGGCAAATGATGTGGGCAAAGTTGAGAAAACACAGAAGGCAGCATAACAGAAGTAAATATTTAAATTGATTTTAGTTATTTGTAATTGTTTGCATGTACTCTGACTGGGGTGTAGCTCCACCTATATGCAAAAGCAGATGCACAGTAGTTAGCATTGAGGACTCTCAGTTCTGGGGCCATTGGTTCAGTTCAGGGTATTATTTGTGTGGAGTTTGCATGTTCATCTCTGGATGATCCCAACTCCCCCAATAGTCCAAAAAATATTGGTAGTTTAATTGGCTGCTGACAAAATGGAACCTAGTGTGTGTTTGTGGTAGATAATTTAGACTCTAGGCTCCAATACCTGGGATGTCTTTCAAAATCAACTTCAAATGAGGCAGTCACTTTACTGTCCAGGCAGCATGGTAAATTGGTAAAATAGAAATTACATTATCCTTACTATTCCCCAGCTTTAGGTCAGATAGAGAGACCGAATGGTATCTTGAAAAACAATTATTGCTAAAAGGTGTGCAGGAACAGGTCTTAAGTGACCTGGCTCACTCCCACTTGCATTCATGAAAGATTGCACTTTGACTATATCTGTACATGTTAATTAGGTCACTTCAAATTCTGGCCACACGCTGCGATATCAGATAATTGTCCCGATATTGCAGCATGTTATGGTCTGAAGATTACCTTGATGTCTAATGATTATCTGATCAAATTGATATGAGACATGTTGATAAATAGGGTCAGGGCTGCCATCGGGGGGGGGGGGGGGGGGGTTACAGGGAGTACAGTAGTATGGGGCCCAGCAGCAGAGTGGCACCCCACCAAACCTAGGCCCAAACAAATTTATTAGGGGAGGAGGCCTTCGCAGTAACTTAAGGGAAGTAGCGGGTGCTATTTCTAGACAGCAGCTGCTCCTGAGATATGAGAGGTGGAGTGGGGAGAGACCTCTGCTCATAATTAAGGATGTAGCAGTGGGCCCTCTTGTAGGGAGCATGTCTGCCTCCTCTCCCAAGATGTCTGGGCCTCCCCAGCTGCTGTTTGCTTCAGTCCCAGGCAGAGAGACTCCCTGCTGTATCGTTGACATCATGTATATTAATAATTACATGGCGTTGTCAATAGAGGGGAGCTGAAAGGAGACAGCGAGAAGATGCAGAGTGGTAATGAAAATACTGCAGGGGTTAGATGCTACTTGGGATAGGGGGTGACTGTAGAGAATGGGGGGGGGATGTTGGGTAGAGAATAAATTAAAAATGATGGTGTGGTGATAGAAGGTAGGAGGGGGGCACTGCCTGTTACATATGTACTGGGCCCCACAATTTCTGGTGGCAGCCCTGAATAGGGTTGTTAAATGACTGATATAGGCCTGTGTGTGCGGCTGTTTTCTGACCTCACTAATAATCATAGAAACTGAAAATGACCTAGGTGTGTGGACAAAGTCGATATTCATCCTGACACTCGGGCTGAGCAACAGAATTAGTCTATGTGTGGGTGACTTAATATGATATTTTTCCTAGGCAAACAAGCCCAATTTGTATAGTCTTTCTTTATAATTAAGACCTCTTAATGTCTGACATTGAGTGCTTCTATTCTGCTTACTGACTACTAGTATTCCTAAATAATTTTCTATATTAGATTTTCCCTAATTGAATCCATGTTTATTGTGCAAGCGGCATAAGTGTTTCTATGGTCTGCCTTTTCTTTGCTCCAATTGACATTTCAGCCAAGTCTTTTTGTAGTGTGTCACTTTCTTTATTTCTGTTGTTTAATATAATCTGCAAATATTGTCAATTTACTTTCTAACCCATCTAAAAGTACAGATTATATTTGGCATGACCAGTCCTTCATAAAACTATGGTTTGCTCCCTATTTTCAGTTCTACAATATATACCTAAATATTATGTCTAAAAATCTCTTAACGCATTCTTTTCTTAACTGAAGTCAGGTTCATGGGCTACATCTGCCTTCCGCTTGTCTTGTGATACTGAAGAGTCAGTCACTCGAATGGTTGCAGTTTTACACTCTACATACAGTACATCAACGTCATGGTTTTTGGACATCCGGCACGATGAAAACATGTTAATTGACCTTTAAATATAAAAACTTTAAATGTGTTTTACTTAAAATTCTGTAAGATTTCAAAATAAAACCCTTGAATCTGCTTTCTTTTTTGGCCTCTAAGATCACTTGGGGGTATATTTACTAAACTGCGAATTTGAAAAAGTGGAGATGTTGCCTATAGCAACCAATCAGATTCTAGCTGTCATTTTGTAGAATGCACTAAATAAATGAAAGCTAGAATCTGACTGGTTGCTATAGGCAACATCTCCACTTTTTCCAAACCCGGAGTTTGGTAAATCTAGCCCTTGGTGTCACGCAACAGACTTAAGCACTGATGCCTCTCAAATTAAATATATGATTAATTGTTTAACCCACATATGAATCTGTTAATGTGTACAGCTACATTTATCAGCGACCCTTTCAGGTCATCCAAGAGCAAAACTCCTAGCATGCCTTGTTGCTTAGTTTGGCTGTCTGTAAATAATCACTGTATTTTGATGACAGATGGAACAGGATTGATTTGGATGATGGTTGTAATATTTCAGTTGATACACGTGCATTGCACACTGAACTTTTCCTCTCAGGACAAAATTACATTTGTATTTCATTTATTTTATGGTTGAATGAATGAGTGTCCTTGTCAGTGTACTAGATGTTCATGAAAAGCACAGAAAGCACAAAAACAAGCTGAAGCTGAACATCCTCTTCAATTTATTTAATAACAACTCTCCTTATTCTCTTCTCAGCTCTGCCTGCGCTCTGTCAACTCATCACGATCAGCTTACGCCTGTTTCACTCTTGCGCCCCTCTTCTTCCACAGCTATGAGGCGACTGGAGGAGCTGTTCACTGCAAGATCTACATGAAGGTAACCAGCGCTCCAACAAGGACATGTAGAAGGCTGGTCATTCTCTAGGGACGTATTTGAAAAAGTACACAAGTTGTGTAGTAGATAGTATATGATAGTATATGTTTTGGCACCTAACTTACCCTTTCATTTTCTTTCTCTGCAAGTCGGTGGTGAGTGTTTTCCGTTCACTCCCATCGCTGGAGAAGACTGTAGAAAAATGCCTGATTAGCCTGAATACTGCTCGCAGCCGCTTAGTTATCCAGTTATTTTGCAAATATGGTGAGTATGTCACAATCTGTAGAAATTGTCTCATTTTATACAAATGTTTAGTATAGTTTATACAAATGTTAGTGATTTCACAAAGTATCAATTTTTTTGTAACATACATTATTTCTGGCTGATTGGTCAGGAGGTCTGTTAACATCTTTGCTTGCAACACATTACCAACACTACTGCTATAGTATTGCAGTAGGCAGTATTGCAGTAGGCTTAACGCTGAAGTGCTAGTTTTGAACACAGCGTTCATGTTGATTCTTCAGTTCCTGCAATTGGAGGGGCTGGATCCAAATTTATTGCTCACTGGATTTCACGGCAGGAGTCCATATACTTCAGATAGTGGTTAAGATATGGGTTGGTACCCAAAACCTTAGTCTTTTAAGATGTGGCCACATGTTCCCCTGTTTAGTAACTATTAATAAACTAATTATTAAACGTGTGTGCTCTATACAAGTCTTGAATTTATTATTTCTCTTTCATCCTGTCTGGGGGACACTGCTACCATGGGTTGTGAGAGTGGAGGTGGAGTTGTCACTTAACAGGTTAACTTTGTTAATGTATCAAAGCTGACAAACCCCTCCGCTCTGCAACCCCCTGTAGCCTCTCCAGTCTTATAATAGCAGCACACATCCCCCCCTCCATCATAGCAGCACACATCCCCCCCTCCATCATAGCAGCACACATCCCCCCTCCATAATAGCAGCACACATCCCCCCTCCATAATAGCCGCACACATCCCCCCCTCCATAGTAGCCGCACACATCCCCCCCTCCATAGTAGCCGCACACATCCCCCCTCCATAGTAGCCGCACACATCCCCCCCCTCCATAGTAGCCGCACACATCCCCCCCTCCATAGTAGCCGCACACATCCCCCCCTCCATAATAGCCGCACACATCCCCCCCTCCATAATAGCCGCACACATCCCCCCCTCCATAATAGCCGCACACATCCCCCCCTCCATAATAGCCGCACACATCCCCCCCTCCATAATAGCCGTACACATCCCCCCCTCCATAATAGCAGCAAACATCCCCTCCATAATAGCAGCAAACATCCCCTCCATAATAGCAGCAAACATCCCCTCCATAATAGCAGCAAACACCCCCCCCTCCCCTCCATAAAAGTAGCATACATTTCCCCCCCTCCTCTCCATAATAGCAGCATACATCCCCCCTCCCCTCCATATTAGCAGCATACATTCCCCCTCCCTTTCTCCCTCTCTATAATAGCAGCACATATCCCCCCTCCCCTCCATTCAATAATAGCAGCAGTCCTACCTTTTTTTTCTTCTTTCCTGTCCAGTCGTCGCTGCCCGACATCAGATGCAGAGGGCAGAGTTCAGAAGGGGGAGGAGTCTGATTCTGAGCTCTGTTAGCTGTCAATAAAAAAGGTAGGTAGCAGGCGGCCGCTGCGCCCCCTTGGGCTTGCGCCCTGGGCGATCGATCGCACCACCCGCACCTTCCTAGTTACGGCTCTGACTTAGGGCACCAAAGTTTGGTACATTTAGACAGTCCTGTCGTGGGGATTCCGCTGGCCGGGGCCAGACACATAGATTGAGAACTTCGGCCTCTACAGGACAATGGTATAGAGGAAGGTCTCCCTCCTCCTTGAAACATCTATCTCCCAAACGTCCAGTAAACAGTCAGTTTGACGGTCTCTCTCCCCTCCTCGCGGCTGCGGAAGTGGGTGGACGTCTGCTACTGTTCAGAGATCAGTGGGCAGCGTCCTCAGAAGATAGTTGGATTCTGGGGATCATGACGAGAGGATACATGATAGACTGCTCAGGTCCGACAACTTGTCGGTTCTTGGCGACCAGCTTATCCCGCAACCCTCGAAAGAAAGAGGCAATGCTTACATGTGTTTCCTCTCTTTTTTTTTTCCGCCGGAGTCATTTGCCAGGTTCCGGAACACCAAAAGAGAGGGTGTTTCTACTCCAATCTCATTTTGGTTCCAAAGGCGGACGGCTCCAAATCTCATTTTGGTTCCAAATCCGGTTTAGATTTGTTCTAAAACGGTTAAACCGGCACCTACAGGTGGTCAGGTTTAGAATGGAATCCCTCAGGTCCATCATCATTGGACTGGAACCAGATCAATTCATGGCGTCTACAGACATCAAGGACGCCTACCTTTATATACCTATCTGAAAGCCTCATCAGGCCCTTTTCAGATTCAAAGTGGGACCGTCTCACTACCAATTCAGAAATCTCCCATTTGGCCTATCGACAACACCAAGAGTGTTTACAAAAATAATGCCAGTAATGGCAGCCTGCCTTCATTCCAGAGGAGTGCAAATAGTGCCTTAACTGAACGATCTGCTCATAAAAGCCTACTCAGCTCGCCTGCTGAATCAACACCTGGTCCTCAATATCAGGATCCTGGAGATGCACAGATGGCTCATAAATCAAGAAAAGTCATAATTGATTCCATGCCAGAAAATGACCTTTCTGAGACTAATCATGGACACCAACAAACAAAAGGTTTTCCTTCCAGAGAACAAATTTCAATACCTGAGGAACCTGACGGGTTATGACCTGCCGCAGACCGTCTGTCCACTTGTGCATGCGTCTATTAGGTAACATGGTGTCGACCTTCAAGGCCATTCCTTATGGTTGTCTGCACTCACTCTGCTTTCAACGGGACCTCTTAAAGAAGTGGTCAGGAGCCCATATGAAATTAGAGGGACAACTGATACAGTTGTCACCAGAGGCGAAGGCTTCCCTCAGATGGTGGACGGTCCAGAACACTCTGACAGTGGAAGGTCTTTTGCCCTATGGTCCTGGATCTTGGTAACCAGATGGGGGGCTGTGGTACTTCAGTTACGGCTCCAGCGACTCTGGAACGCTCGGGATGCTTCTCTCCCCATCAACATTCTGGAGCTAAAAGCCATGCTAATGGCCTTAGAGAATGCCCAAACGATACTTCATGGACACACAGTCCATCTGCAGTCCGACAATGCGACGGCGGTGTCAGGGCCGGATTAAGGGAATGGAGGCCCCTGGGCTAAGGGGGCCTCCATTCCCCTGTGAGGCCCCCCCCCCCGTGATCCGAGCTGCCCGCGCTTCCCCTGGCACTTACCTCGTTCTCCGGCGCGCTGTACGCTCTTTACTGAGGAGATCTCGTGAGAGTGAGACTCACGAGATCTCCTCAGTAAGGAGACTACAGCATGCCGGAGAAGGACCGCAGTGAAAGTGCTCAGCAGCACTGATCGCGCCGGGGGCGCCCCCGCCCCCGACCGATCAATACTGCTGCTGAGCACTTTCAAGGGCCCCCTGGATGCCATAGGCCCCTGGGCTGTAGCCCAGTTAGCCCTATGGTTAATCCGGCCCTGGGCGGTGTCTTATGTCAGCAGACAGGTGGGCACCAGAAGCGCAGGAGCAATGTGGGTGGCTGCTCAGATCTTGTCCTGGGCAGAGAAACACGTTCCTTCTATTTCAGCAGTTTATTCCAGGAATCCAAAACTGGGAAGCAGACTTTCTCAGCGGACATGCGATATTGCCGGGCGAGTGGTCGCTCCATCCGGAGGACTTCCACTCTCTGGTCCTATGATGGAGGATCCCGAACCTGGAATTAATGGCATCGCGTCACAACAGGAAGGTATCGCAGTTTTACTCTCGAGCAAGAGACCCATTGGTGGCTATCGAGATAATGACAATGCCATGCGACTTCAGGTTGGGATACCTGTTTCCTCCCATCCCTATGATTCCCAGAGTCCTTCGACGAGCGAAGAAAGGGAAACTCCCAGTCATACTAGTGGCTTCCGATTGGCCAAGGCGAGTTTGGTACATTTAAATTCTGGGTCTAGCGGTAGGTCCGGGTCTGAAATTACCTCTTCAAGAAGACCTTCTTCAGCAAGGACTATTCACAACATAGGAATTGCCTCGGCTCAATTTAACTGCATGGCTGTTGAGGTCAACCAGTGGAGGTCCAGATGGTTCTCTCCACAAGTATTAAACACCCTCCTTCGGACTAGAAAACCAGTTTCGGCTCGTATTTACTACCGCATCTGGCGAACCTACATCAGATGGTGTGAGAGCCGACCATGCCACACGGCTGCCTTTCGTGTTCTGCGTTTTCTGACTTTTCTTCAGGATGGATTGGATTCGGGCCTTCGTCTAGGTTCACTAAAAATGCAGATATCGGCCCTTTCGGTATATTTTCCTGCGCTTGGCAGACATTCTGGATGTCAGGACCTTCTTGCAAAGAGTCCCACATATCCAACCTCCATATGTTCCATCAACAGCCCTCTGGGATCTTACACTGGTGCTTAATATGCTTCAAGGGCCTCCTTTTGAACCATTACACACTGCAGAATTAAGGTTCTTGACTATGAAAGTGGTATTTCTACTAGCTTTGGCATCGGCTCATAGTTTCCGAAATGGGTTCTCTCTCATGTCGTGAACCATATTTCATCTTTCATGGTGATCGGATGGTTCTCAGAACAGTTCCCGCTTTCCTACCAAAGGTGGTGTCCAGCTTTCATGTGAACCAAGAAATAGTGGTTCTGGTATTTAAAGGTGGCCCACAGTCTTCGGAGACAGGTTGCATGGAGTTTCTGGATGTGATCAAGTCTCTTAGAATTTATGTCAGGAGGACATCAAAGATTCGCCGCACGGATTCTTTATTTGTGGTGTTTCACTTCTCTAAACGAGGGTGGCCGGCCTCTAAGCAATCAATTGCTAGGTGGCTTACTTCTACTATTAAGCAGGCTTATGTCAGTGCTATCAGACCTGTGCCAGATCGTATTGTTGCCTATTCTACCTGTTCAGTGGGGACAGCCTGGGCTGCACGGAATGGGGCCTAAGCTGACCAGTTGTGCAGAGCAGCCACGTGGTCCTCGGTCAATACTTTAACCAAATTTTATCAATTCAATGCATTTGCATCAGCAGACGCTGCTTTTGGCAGTAGTGCTCTATGTGCCGGGCTGTCAGAGCAGTCCCTCCCTTAAGGGGGCTGCTTTAGAACGTCCCCATGGTAGCGGTGTCCCCCAGATAGGATGAAAGAGAAAAGAGCATTTTTATATTTACGATAAATTTGTTTCTCTGATTCCATCTGGTTTCCTTCCTTCTGCTCTTCTGCTGTGTGGTCTCTGGTTGGTTGACTCCCCTTCCTTGGGGCTTTATATTTGGACTGGAGAGGCTATAGGGGGTTGCAGAGGGGAGGGGTTTGTCAGCTTTGATACATTAACAAAGTTAACCTGTTAAGTGCCAACTCCACCTCCACTCTCGCAAACCATGATAGCAAAATCCTCTTTTTTTTTTTTTATGTGAATTTGCAGTGAGCAGAAAAGTAATTTTTTCATTTCATTTATTTTTTAGTAAAAATGAACTATGTATCACAAAACTGATAATTTGATCCATGGACAAAAATGTAATGACCACTTTTATAACATCTTAAGGAACACTCTATACCAGTGGTTCCCAAACTTTTGCAGTTCGCGGCACCCTTAGAGTCTCCAAATTTTTTCAGGGCACCCCTCCAAAATAATTATTGAGCAGTCCTGTTTTAGAAGTAGTTGGGTCAACAAATTGTAATAAGTATTTAGGTCAGGACAGAAATACTTATTTAGTTGTATGCAAAAATGCCCCCTCTGCATCCAAACACTCTGCCCTCAGGAACACTGCCCTCTCTCACACTGCCCTCTCTCACGCTGCGTCCCCCTCCACTGCCCTCTCTCACGCTGCGTCCCCCTCCACTGCCCCTCTCACGCTGCGTCCCCCTCCACTGCCCCTCTCACGCTGCGTCCCCCTCCACTGCCCCTCTCACGCTGCGTCCCCCTCCACTGCCCCTCTCACGCTGCGTCCCCCTCCACTGCCCCTCTCACGCTGCGTCCCCCTCCACTGCCCCTCTCACGCTGCGTCCCCCTCCACTGCCCCTCTCACGCTGCGTCCCCCTCCACTGCCCCTCTCACGCTGCGTCCCCCTCCACTGCCCCTCTCACGCTGCGTCCCCCTCCACTGCCCCTCTCACGCTGCGTCCCCCTCCACTGCCCCTCTCACGCTGCGTCCCCCTCCACTGCCCCACTCACGCTGCGTCCCCCTCCACTGCCCCACTCACGCTGCGTCCCCCTCCACTGCCCCTCTCGCGCTGGGTCCCCCTCCACTGCCCCTCTCGCGCTGGGTCCCCCTCCACTGCCCCTCTCGCGCTGGGTCCCCCTCCACTGCCCCTCTCGCGCTGGGTCCCCCTCCACTGCCCCTCTCGCGCTGGGTCCCCCTCCACTGCCCCTCTCGCGCTGGGTCCCCCTCCACTGCCCCTCTCGCGCTGGGTCCCCCTCCACTGCCCCTCTCGCGCTGGGTCCCCCTCCACTGCCCCACTCGCGCTGCGTCCCCCTCCACTGCCCCACTCGCGCTGCGTCCCCCTCCACTGCCTCACTCGCGCTGCGTCCCCCTCCACTGCCCCTCTCGCGCTGCGTCCCCCTCCACTGCCCCGCTGTCCCCCTCCACTGCCCCGCTGTCCCCCTCCTCTGCCCCGCTGTCCCCCTCCTCCCCCTCCTCTGCCCCGCTGTCCCCCTCCTCTGCCCCGCTGTCTTCCTCCTCTGCCCCGCTGTCTTCCTCCTCTGGGGACCTAGAGGAGGGTGCCGGGACCCAGCAGCCTCCTCTCTCCCGCAGCTTGTTACTGACGTCGATATTCAGTGACAGCTGCGGGAGAGAGGAGGCTGCTGGGTCCCGGCGCCCGACGCATTGGGTAAGTTTCTGTGTTCTTTTTTTTTTTTTATGGCTGGCCGGCGGCACCCCAGTAACAGCACCGCGGCACCCCTGGGAGTTGGGGCGCACAGTTT